>NW_016811744.1:248871-284894 GCF_001698545.2 Rhinopithecus bieti
GCCAGGATGGTCTCGATCTCCTGACCTCGTGATCCGCCCGTCTCGGCCTCCCAAAGTGCTGGGATTACAGGCTTGAGCCACCGCGCCCGGCCACACATAATAAATATTAACTGAAATCCCCTGAAATAGCTCTGATTTTATGAGAAATGTGTTTTTTCTAGCAACCTGTCTCTCAGTTGTTTAACTTCATTTTTAGAAAGTCTGTCACATTGGTGTATCATAGATGCATGTAACAGGGCCTAGGCTTCTCATACAATAAGATTTTAATAATTTGATCACACTAATTTAGGATTTACAACATTACCACCAAACCAATTAGTTTTTGCATAGTAACTAAAGAAAGTATTTTTCAGGGAATGTAAAGTGTACACACATAAAAGGGGAAAACATTTAAACTATTTTAAGGGAACAAATGGTATTTAAGAACATTCATATAATATACATGTTTACTAATCACAAGAATATCTCAAGATTTGGTGAAGATTTTCCCTAGCAGTATTTCACTTGACATTTTGTGTGCACTGGAAAGGGCAAAACATTCAATTATGAATATGTGTCACTGAACCAAACCCCTCCTATCGAATTTGCCTGAATAATTGACATTTTGTGGTTACTATAGTTTTTGTTTTGTTTTGCTTTTTGATTTTGACAGGGTCTTACTCTGTTACCCAGATTGGAGTGCAGTGGCACTATCTCAGCTCACTGCAACCTCTGCCTCCCAGGCTCAAGTGATCCTCCCACCTCAGCCTCCCAAGTAGCTGGGACTACAGATGTGTACCACCAAGCCTGGCTAATTTTTTGTATTTTTGGTGGAGACAGGTTTTCATCATGTTGTCCAGGCTCCTAAGCTCAAACAGTCCGCTCACCTCGGCCTCCCAAATTGCTGGAATTACAGACATGAGCCACTGTGCCCAGCCCTTTTGTTGTACTATAGTATTTTATTAACGTACTAAAATTAAAATTGCCTTGAAAAGTCTGAGGACTCACAGTCATGATGCTACATAGGTGTTTTTTTCCTGAAGAATTAGCTAGAAGCTAATTAACAAAGAAAATGTGGCCTGCCTTCTACCATTTACTCCAGAATAGCCTACAAAGCCCTGTGATCTCCTAGCCATTTCCTTTCCAACCTCATGCCTCCCACCACTCGTACCCCTTTTGCCTTGTGCTGTCCTCCAGCCACACAGGATTTCCTGCAGATGCTCCACAGCAGTACGGCCTCTATACTTGCTCTTCCCTCTGCCTGGAATGCCTCCTGCTTACCCCAACCCCTCCAGGACACTGAGCCGTGACTGGCTCTTTTTTAACATCGTCCTCTCCTCCTTCAGGTTGCCTTTTTAGAAAGGCCTTCTCTGACTCCCCTAAAGATAGCATGCCCATGCATACACCCCAGGCAACCACTCTCGCCCATCACCCTGCTTTGAGTTCCCCATAGTGCTTAAAGCGACCCAAGGTGTATTTATTTGTCTCCATTAAGATGCAGGGCTCCAAAAGAGAGGACTCGTGTCTTGTTTTCTGTTATTTCCCCAGGGCCTAGCTCATTAGGCAATCAATAAGTATTTGTTGAATAAATGAGGAAATCTTTTTACCCTTCAAGGTCTGCTCACATAGCTCCTCTGTAATTTTCCAGGGCAGAATTAATCACTCTGATATATTTATCGCCTGAGTACTTTGTATATATTGCTCTCATGGTGCAATTCACAGAAGAGTGACTTGAGCCTAGCAGGTCCGTCTATTTTCTCTTGATTATAAAGTGTGACAGTAGAGTGTTCTTATTTGTTATATTTGTACTACTACCAGTCCTGACACAAAATAGACACCCTCTTAATTTTTTTAGTTATGTTTCTTCCATTCATTCACCCAACAATATTAATGTGTAGCAGGCACTGATCACAGTGATAAAATATTAATTAGTACTGTGGTTTCTGTCCTCATGAAGCTGTAGATTCTTCCTATTCTTTGAATTCAGCCTGATAAACTTACAGGCATTTTCATAATAGAAAAGGGTAGGATGGGTGGTTGGGTAGAAGGTAAGACCCTTTTTAAAAAGAGGGACGATCTGGCTGGGCGTGGTGGCTCATGCCTGTAATCCCAGCACTTTGGGAGGCCGAGACAGGCAGATCGTGAGGTCAGGAGATAGATACCATCCTGGCTAACACGGTGAAACCCAATCTCTCCTAAAAATACAAAAAATTAGCTGGACGTGGTGGTGGGCGCCTGTAGTCCCAGCTACTCGGGAGGCTGAGGCAGGAGAATGGTGTAAACCCGGGAGGTGGAGCTTGCAGTGAGCCGAGACTGCACCACTGCACTCCAGCCTGGGTGACAGAGCGCGACTCCGTCTCAAAAAAAGAGGGACCATCTGTGCCTCAGTTTCCTTTTTCATATTGCAGCCCCTCTCATGGATGGAAATTGTAATCTGCTTCACTGCCATCTCAGGCCTTCTTACCAAGTTGAGAGTAGGCAAAGAATGGAAAAAAGTGTTCTAGACTGAGGGAATACCATTTACAAATTCACTCGTGTAAGAGGGAGCATGGCAAGTGTGAGAGACTGGAAAGTGTTCTGTGGGACCCAGCTTCATGGAGCCAGGGGTATCATGGCATATGATGAGTCTGGAGAGCTAGCTCGGCAGAAGCTGGACCTCAGGACATGCACACCATGCAAAGGAGTTTGGAAGTTATCTAAGAGCAGTGGGAGGCTGTGGAAGGGTTTAGGAAAGGAGACAACAGATCCAATTTATATAATACAAAAGAACCTCCTGGCTGCAATGTGGGCAAAATGGATCCTAGCAAACCACTGAAGAGGCCATCACAGTAGAGCAAGAAAGGTAGCTTTGGTTTTCTGTAGATGGAGAGAAAAAGGCCAAGTCTAGAAATGCTTGGAATTTAGTACTTAAAACCAACTATGGTGACATGTTAGCTAAATGGAAGAGCGGGGAGGGAAGGAACGGCCAAGATGATTGTTAGTGTTCTCTCCTATTCTGAGGGATGATCATAGCATTCACTGAGACACCTGTCATTGGCATAGGGAGAATCTGATTTAGGAAGGAAAATAGGAGTCATGTTGAATTTGAGGTACCTTTGAGACATCAAAGGGGAGATGATAGGTAAGCAGCTGGTTGAAGAGGTCTGAAAGAAAGAAAAAAATTGTGAGTCATAAGGTGTAGGTGATATTTAAGCCTTGGGTGCAGATCATGCAAGCTGAGAGTTTGGAGTAAAAAGAGGAAAGGCCTCAAGATCAAGCCTTGGGAAACCCAGCATCCGGTGGACCAGGTAAAAGAAGGTGGTCCCTGCAAGGAGATGGAAGATGCAGCCAGAGATAGGAAGAAAGCCAGGACAGTGTTTTGTCATGGGAGCCATGAGAAAAGTAATATATAAACAAGGAAGGAGTGGTTTGTCAAACACTGCTAAGGGAGTGGTTCAGAAGAAAGCACTGAAAAATATCACTTGATTTTGTGATTTGTAGTGGAATGAGAGGGCAGAAGTCAGATGGAGGGGCAGAATATGAATGGAAGGAAAGGAAATGTGAACATTCATTCTATGCATCTAGGGGACAGAAACAAACAGCTAACAAAACAATGGAGTAAGCATGCTGTGTACACCATGCTGTGCAGCAGGAACGGGGCAGCCATCAAGCCCTCCCTGGAAGGAGCAGGGGAAGCCAGGGCAGGCTTTACAGAGGAATTGGTGGTTTATTGAGACCCATCATGCTTGGAATGAGGGATGAGAATAAATCTGTCAGGGAGGGAAGGGGAGAGGGCGTCCTGAACAAAGGCGGTACATGTGCAAAGGCATGAGATATGGGAGTAGCTGTCTTATTTAGGGGTTACAGACTGTTTGATTTGGAGCACAGATTGCCTTTAGAGCCATGACAGGAAATTAATCTTGAAAAGGAAGCAGGGGCCCAATCTTAAAACACTGGGTGTTATAGTGAAGTATTTGTAATTTACCAATGTTTCTCATCTTACCTTTGGAAATATTCTTAATGTCAGAAAACATTAAGTGAGGACTCTTTATAATGCAAACACAAACTTTCAAAATTCATGTTTTAAAATTTAATGAATTTTACATTCTAGTCCATAATATATTTGCTTGTCTTTTTATGTGAAAGTATCTTAGGTTATTTTCCCTTGGGTAAAAATGACTCCACGGATATGAACCCCACTGATTCTGTGGCTCTGGGGAGCTCTTTCCCATTACTGTACATGTCCTCACCCCACATGCCCCCACTCACAAGTCCAGAGAGAACTTAGGGTAGAAATCATCAGTATGTAAGTGGCAGTTGAAGCTTTGGAAGCAGATGAAATTGCTCCAAAATAGAATGCAGAGTGGTGGGAGAAGAGTTGGCCATGCAGCGAGAGATCCTGAACAGCACAAATATTTAAAAGGAGGACAGAAGGAAAACATTGAGAAAATAGTGAGGGATCTGTAGAAGAAGGAAGAGGTCCAAGGTGGAGAAAACGGGGAGGAATTTCATCAATATAAGGATGCTTAGCAGTGCCCAGTGCTACAGAAATCATTGCATGCAAGCTAGTCCCTGAAAGACACAGACGGGATTTGGTGGGTCTTTGATTATTGAAGTTGTTGTGACCTTAATGAAGGCAGATTCAGTCGAGGGGGCAAAAAGAGATTTAGTTGGACTGAGAAAACGATACCAGTTGTGCTTGACCATGCTTTCAAGAAGCTGAGCTTTGAGGGAATAGTAGGAGATACTGCTACCTGGAGGAGATTCAGGGTCATGGGGAATGGTTTCCATGAGGTGGGGATAGAAACATGTTTATATGCTGAGGAAGAGCCAGGGTAGGGGAAGAGATTGAAAATACAAGAGAGTACAGGCCTGCTACCTTATACATAGTAGGAGGTATATTGTAAAAATATTTCTTTAACAAATGACTGTTTACTGTTAAATTCCTCAGTCTCAGTTTCACAGGTGAAATGTATGTTTTATGGGCTACATGTTTTGTGTACTTAATCATAGTTGTATTGATTTTTGTGGGGGTATGTTGTTTTTTAGCCTCAGAATATTCTGTTGACAAGCGAATCTCCATTGGGTGACATTAAGATTGTTGATTTTGGCCTTTCAAGAATATTGAAGAACAGTGAAGAGCTCCGAGAAATTATGGGTACCCCTGAATATGTGGGTAAGTATTCATAAAAGTAGTTTTGCTCTGGGGCCAGGCATCACCTTCATTAGGGGACTTGTCCATGGGGCATGACTCATAGTGGAGCCGGCTATCTGCTATGTTGAAATTCTACCATCAGAGATTTATTCCTTTGGATTACATTTTACAATGGAAAACTTTCAAGAGTAACATACTAAACTGGTGATGTCTTCACTGTCTCTTCACTACAGGGCTAAGAGAATTTGAAGGGATTACTTCTAAAATGAATAGGAGAGGATTTTCTTAACAAAGTAGGATATTAGCTTATTTGAGGGTGGGAGGATATTTAACAAGGATCTTTAAGGATGTTTTGGTTGGTGACAAACATTGACAAAGGCACTGCCATCCTGAGGTTCCATGGAAGTGTGGAGCAGAGAGGGCATCTGGTTGGATCCATGGTTGAGTGTTTCTGGCAGAAAGAAAAAGGAGCTTAAACATTGAAGGTAGCAGCAACAAAGCAGCTGAATGATGATACGCCATGGGTCTAGGCGTATCATCAAAGAAGTCAACTATGACTTTCTTTGATAGACTGAGGAAAATTGGAGTTTGAAAGATTAATAGTTTGATTTTTTTTAAAGGTATCTATAGAATAAGGCTGTGAAATTGAGAGGTTGTGATCAGAGATTAGAATATTAATATTTAGGCCAGGTGCAGTGGCTCACACCTGTAATCCCAGCACTTTGGGAGGCCAAGGTGGGCGGATCAGTTGAGGCCAGGAATCTGAGACCAGCCTGGCCAACATGGCAAAACCCCATCTCTACTGAAAATACAAAAATTAGCCAGGCGTGATGGTGCCTACCTGTAGTCCCAGCTACTCGGGAGGCTGAGGCAGGAGAATGGCGTGAACCTGGGAGGCGGAGCTTGCAGTGAGCCGAGATCATGCCACTGCACTCCAGCCTGGGCGACAGAGGGAGACTCTGTCTCAAAAAAAAAAAAAGGAATATTAATATTTAAAATTTCAGTGGTGAAATAGCTCTTTGTAATTATGAGGACTTGGATGTAAGGCTGGAAAGGCAATTTTTTAGACCAGGAAATCAAGAAGCTGTGAAGGTAGGCTGTCTGGGTCATGGACATCAGTGTGGAAGTCACCTAGGCTGCCAGCAGACCTGGGAGAAGGGAGGGTGGCTGTGGCAGGAACGGAGAAGGCTGTGGCCTGGGCCTGAGGGAAGACTCTCTGCCTGAGAGTAGAAGTGTGAAGTGGGCAAATAGGCTAGAAGAGGGGGAACGAAGAGAGGGGGGTCTCCTTTCAGAGAAGAGGGTAAAAGGAGTAGTTCTTGAAAGACTGAGGATGTTATAGGAAAAGAGCTATCCGGAGCACGGAAAGACTGAGGAGGGGCGATCGGGTTGAAGAAAACAAACCTGAATGGCAATGATCGTCCAGAAAATAATTTAGAGATTTTTTAAAAGATCCTTAATTAGGTAATAAAAGATGCCACAGGCACAGAAACAACCTTTAAAATTTTTTATATATTTTAGTGGGCCAGAATACTTAATTTTCAGTATGCTGACTAATATGCATCATGACCACTAAGTAAGTTTTTGGGATGTGACTTAATAATGTTTCTTTAGGGAAAGCAGCAACCCAAGTGTTTTAGCCAAAATTAATGGGTACCATTGTAAGCTCCAATATACAAGACTGAAGAATGTAGGTCTGTGAGCTGAAAACTCAAAATAGTAATTATTGCCCTGAATGAGGTGGGTTTTTGTTTTGTTATAATGCGTTCTTTGTTGTTGTTGTTTGAGAGAGTCTCACTCTGTCACCAGGCTGGAGTGCAGTGGCACCATCATAGCTTGCTGCAGCTCCCAACTTGAATTCCTCCTGCCTCAGCCTCCCATGTAGCTGGGACCACAGGCACGTGCCAACACAGCGGGCCAGTTTTTTGTTTTTTGTTTTTTTTGGTAAAGATGGAGCTCACTGTGTTGCCCAGGCTAGTGATTTGTTTTAGAGCTTTCTATTCCTTAGTAAATTTTAAGTTTTCTATCAAGAGCCTTTCCCCATCTCACAACATTATAATGGAAATACAAGCTCAATCCAAAAGAAGAAAACTAAAATGATTCAGAAGTACATTATACAGAAAACAAAGGGACTCTCCTCTTTTCCTTCCCTGACTCACCTTTTAAAAGGTGAGTTTGTGCTTCCCACAGTCATTTTACATATACACAGAAACTGGTGTTGAGTTCTGGCCCTGTGTGATCTTGACCTTTAAATCTCTTTATACCTCAGATTCATCTGTCCATAAAAAGGGGCTAGTAATAGTACCGACCTCATAGGGAATTTATAAGGATTTCATTGGATTTGCTGTACAAAGCCCTTAAACCAGTATTCAGCACATAATAAGTACTCAAAAAAGTAAGCTATTGGTATTTCCTGCACCCCTCCTCCCACAGTCTTGCTGTGTGGTCTCTGTTTTACCGTTTCTTCCCCGGTAATTTGGATGCTATGCATTTCATTTTTAATTTCCTAGTCATTTCTTTTGAAACTTTAACATTCACAACCTCTGTTTCTCACTCAACCATTTCAGAAATCAAAATTTAGGAGATTAGCATACCTAGCATTTCCTTTCCAACCTCTTCCTCCCACCCATTTATTCTGTGGGGGTTTGTCACAAATTAGTAGTAGATACATGACCTTGAGTATTTCGTTTTTTCATAGAAATAGAACATTTTCATTCCTTTTTTTAATTGTGATTACCACAGTTTTTTAGTTTTAATCTGTTTTCCATGGATTGAGTACTTATTGATTGCCTATTAATAGTTTAGCCTTCTTATTTGTATAGTTTTGGGAAAAAATTATCTTTAGTTAACTGGATTGAGTAGATTTTTTTAAAGGAGCATTTTTATAATATTTTTCCTGAATCCTTGCATATTTTACAGTGTCTTTCTATTGTGTTTATGTGTGGCAGCAAGTGACTTTATATCAAAGCTTTTTTCTTTTTTTTTTTTTTTTTTTCTTTTTTTTTGAGACATGGTCTCACTCTATCAACCAGGCTGGAGTACACTGGCACTGTCTCGGCTCACTGCAGCCTTTACCTCCCAGGCTCAAGTGATCCTCCCACCTCACCCTCCCCAGTAGCTGGGTCTACAGGCATGCACCATGACACTCAGCTAGCTTTTGTTTAGTTTTTGTAGCGATAGAGTCTTATTGTGTTGCCCAGGCTGGTCTTGAACTCCTGGTTCCAGCGATCCTCCCACCTTGGCCTTGCAAAGTGCTGGGCACCCAGCCTCGAAGCATATTATTTTTCTCAATTCTGTAGATGCAGCTTAGTTGCCTTTGTCCCATGCCTGTAGTCTCAGAATGCCCAATTTTTTTTTTAACCTTGTTGACTTTTTGTTAATGGGTAGATGTTTTCAAAAGCTCACTCTGACTGCAACAGAAAGAATAGATCAGAGGGGTGGGACAAGTAGCTGAAAAGGCCCAGGTGAGAGGAGAAAGTACCATGGGTGAGGGTGGGGCAATGGAGAAGCAGAAATGTCAGTGGCAGTGAGAAAGTTTTAAAAGCCATGATCTGATAGAGACAATGCTTGATTACATAGAAATTGTCAGTTTATATTTGATGTTTTTAAAATATTTAAATATTTGTAAAATACTAGGACTCAACAATGATGGGTAGAAGTGTGAAAAGTAAACAAGTTAATGACAAACATCTAGTTAGGCTTTATTTTAATTCATATTAATTCATGGTAACCTTTCATTTTAGCCCAAACATTGAATAGTGCCTTATAGTTTCTAATGCTTAATTTTTTATCTCTAAGAGCAAATTAGGAATTTTTTCCACAAAACTAAATGTTTTCTTCTCTTTCTGATACTAGCTCCTGAAATTCTTAGTTATGATCCTATAAGCATGGCAACAGATATGTGGTAAGAGTTATTAATGAAAAATTGATCAAATTAGTTTCAAGAAATGAGTATGGTACTAAATATTTCTTGCATTTTCTTTCTAATTTAGGAGCATTGGAGTGTTAACATATGTCATGCTTACAGGAATATCACCTTTCTTAGGCAATGATAAACAAGAAACATTCTTAAACATCTCACAGATGAATTTAAGTTATTCTGAGGAAGAATTTGATGTTTTGTCTGAGTCAGCTGTTGACTTCATCAGGACACTTTTAGTTAAGAAACCTGAGTAAGTATTATTTTTAGTAGTTTAATATTGATCTTTAAATTTTTTTATTGAATCTCCTCCAACCAAAAATAGTTCAACATCTAAAACACCAAAATGGGAACACAAAAGTGAGACCCTTGACTTAATATAACCTTTGAAAGAAAAGGGGGCAAAAATGAAAATATTTTGAGAAAATGTGAACCATACCTCAGTATAACAGGATTTAAATATTAATTAGCAAGACTGTATTATTGCAAATGTGTCACGGCAGTAAATAGCACTCATAATTCATGGTTAGTAGAAATTGACAGTGAAATGACAGCTAGTCTCTAGCAGATACTTCCCATCTGTTCTTGGTGTCTCTCAAGAGAGCGTTTCAGACATAACTTACTGAAAATATTTCAACATTTTCACAAAATTTTCAGCATTGTGGGAAATTGCACCCAAATTCCAAGACTAATAGTTTTATTCAGGAATCACAGTAAGATTTTTGCCAACTTGTCATACTTCCCAAAGTATAATACAATAAATACAGTACCTTATGCTCTAATTTTAACTGAAGTTCTAACATGTCTTAACTGTAAAACATGTATCTTTACAGGGATCGAGCCACTGCTGAAGAATGTCTAAAGCACCCCTGGTTGACACAGAGCAGTATTCAAGAGCCTTCTTTCAGGATGGAAAAGGCACTAGAAGCAAATGCCCTCCAAGAAGGTCATTCTGTGCCTGAAATTAATTCAGATACTGACAAATCAGAAACCGAGGAATCCATTGTAACCGAGGAGTTAATTGTAGTTACTTCATATACTCTAGGACAATGCAGACAGTCTGAAAAAGAGAAAATGGAGCAAAAGGCCATTTCCAAACGATTTAAATTTGAGGAACCTTTGCTACAAGAAATTCCAGGAGAATTTATCTACTGAGCAGTATTTCTCTTTAGAACTTTAAGATTTCTACATTGAAAATGTTAATATTATTTATGGACCTCTGGCCAAATGGTACGTGTACTGGAAGTGGATAATCAGTATCACTTACACAAACAAAAATAACTTTGTCAAAATTGTGGAGTTAGGTGGAAGCCACATTTTAAAAGTTGCCAACCAGGAGATTTAACAGGTACAGTTATCCATTTCAATGTTATTTTTAAGAAGGGGAGATGTTGGTACCTTTTAATTCTACACCCAGTTTCTCCAGAATGAGAATTTGTGTACAAAGATATTTGTATTCACTTTCTTTAAGAAATCCAAGTAAAAGTGCCAAAACTACATTTCTGTAAATCTCTTGCATTATTCATATGTGTATCTATATCTGCATATTTGTTAATGTGTTTACTAAAATTGCTACTTTTTCACCTTGGATTTGTTTTTGGCAAAATTTTAGTTTAAGCAGACATCTAAATTTTCGAGACCTAGAATAACATTCACTAAAGTTTGATACTGTCTTTTTTTAATATTTTCTTACTGCTTTATAGTGACTTGATTTGGTTTCTGTTGTGTTTTTGCCTAAATGCTTGTGACATGTAAGTGAAAAACCGTAATTTTTTTTCTCTTCAGTGTCACTAGTAAGAGAGGTGGTAATTTTTCACCTCTGAAATTATTCTGGTTTAAGTGTCAGCTCTTCAGCCACTTCCCTCATCACACCACACTCACATGCATCTGCGCTCTCTCACATGCTGTACCCCTGCCGCTTCCTGGCACCTCCCCCCATGCTTCTCATTTAATTTTGGCCAGTTGTAGGTATCAGTGTGATCTGATCAACACTCTGGTTACCTTGGTCAGTGAAAAGATACTACTATATTGCTTTTGTCCCAAAGTAAGTAAAATCCCCTAGAACAGAGAGAGAGTGTGTCTTCATGCCGACCACTGAGCCTGTTTCTACTGAATTTCTTATCAGCCCTCAAGCTCTGCTAGGAAAAGTTATAAAATGCCAAAATATTTAGAAACATTTACTTTGTCCATAAAAAATTTACATTGGATACTCTGTAATTAGGAGGTACTTTGTCCCAAAAAGATGTATAAGAACGTACTAATAGTTTTATTTGATTAGGATTGAACAGTTCAAGTGTATCTAGGCCCCACAGTGACCAGTAAAGTCCAATTTAAAAATGGAAATGTGAAAGTGTATGCCGAATACCTTAAAGTAACTAATCATCCTCACACACAGAAGTCTGAGAGTCTTTATTTATCTTTTATTAGGCTCAGCGCATTAAATATTTGCCTATCACTTGTGCGCTGTGTACCATGGCCATGCCTTGCTCTGCACTATGAACAACTCAGACCTGTCCCTTCACGGTCTGATTAGGGTGCTGCACAAAGCTTTCTCCCTAACATGGTTTCTCAGCTGTCAAAATCATGAAAATGACAGCACCTAATCACTATTTTAAAGTATGTACAGTAAATACCCAAATGTGTGTAAATGTCATAGACATATACAAAGTCAGTAATCTCGCCCAGTCCTGCTGTGTGAACCTGTCGAAGCACCTGGGAGCGCTCTTTATACCATTAGATGAAATTCATCAGGCAGTTCAGACAACCAGGTTGCACTGTTTTCTCATTAAATTGGCTTGCTTTATATAGTTTCTTGGAATCTAGCACTCCTAAACAAGCTCCAAAAAGCAGAAGAAGAAATTGTGCCACAGTGATAGAGTTTTTAATGAACACCCATGGCCACCGTGTTGAGTCTCAGGTAAGTCTTGGAAGAAGTAAAACACAGTATTAGGCAAATTTGTATAAGTATCTCTCTGAAAAAATAGGGAGGAGGTGACCAGCAAAAAATACTCACTATTGAATGACACGTTTGTACTTGACGGATCTGTCAGCAGGTTTTAAAATCAGAATCATTTTTAAAATGATTTTAAAATCATTTAAAATAGCTTTTTAAAAACCATTTTATACTCGTAATAAATATATTTAATATAATTGCTGTATTTGTGAAAAAGATCTGTTTTCTTTTAGCTGGCCACTTCAGTTTGCTGCGTGTCTTTAGCTGCTGTTGTGCCTTAAATACTGAGTCATAGGGTGCTTTTTTAAGAAGCCCTTCAGAATATACTTGTAAAGATAAATTGGCATTTTTTGGTTTATAAGATAAAAACAGGGCATGAAGAACCTTCATAATACTAGGCCAAATAAAATCTGTTAATAGCTGTCAGCTAGTTCTACACTTATCTAAAGCTGTTAATGTTCCTTTTTTTCTATCACCAAATTTATAAAGGACTAAACAGTGCTATTGAGTTTACTTGGTTTATAAATCCAGTTTTAACTATAATTCAACAGTATTTTGGTGGGATGAGATGTTTATGAAATATGCAAAATGTATAAGTAGTTTTAATCAACTGGGAAATGATAGTTGATCTTGTGTTTTGTTGTTTTCACATGAAAACTAGGAGGTAATTGATACCTTTCTCTAGTAGTGGTATAGAGGAAAGACAGATGCTCATTGTTGAGTATCTTCAATTTTTCCAGCTAACCTCAGTTTGGAAGAAAAATGTATTAAAGGGTTATAAAGATCACTTAGAGAATGTGAGACAGAATGTGAATTATAGTCTTCAGTAATGTAATGGGGGTGGTGCGTGGCTCAGTCCATAGAGGCCTATGCATGTTTAGAAGAAATAAATACCAATTCATGGACACCAACATACATGAATACAGACAGGAGAAAGATGACTAGCATTGGCAAACTCATCCTAAATACATTTTAAATTCAAACCTCAATTTGAATTGCGCTGATAAAAATGAAAAATAGCCATGTACTGTATTTACTGTCCAAGATTGGCCATCTCATCCATTCTATCTGTTGCGGAACTTAAAAAGCTAGATTGAATACCTTAATCTTAACCTCGAGAGCCTTAATCAGTATTGTTTTGTTTTGGAGAGAAGGGGATATAATTTACATATCATGAAATGTACAGATCTAAATCCATACAGTCTCATCAGGCTTGACAAATGTATTCACTCCTTTAACCACACTCCTGTTCTGTTGCACTAGTTTTCCTTATCCTCAAACTCATATACTTGGAATCATACAGCAGGCACCATTTGGCTTCTGTAACTCAGCATGATGTCTTTGAGATTCATCTATGTCGAGGTTTATATCAGCAGTTTGTTCCGTTTTTGTTTTGTTCTGTTGTGTCTTGTTTTGAGATGGAGTTTTGCTGTTGTTGCCCAGGCTGGAGTGCAATGGCGGGATCTTGGCTCACTGCAACCTCCGTCTCCCAGGTTCCAGGGATTCTCCTGCCTCAGCTTCCCAAGTAGCTGGGATTACAAGCATGCACCACCACACCTGGATAATTTTTGTATTTTTTTTTTTAGTAGACATGGGGTTTGACCATGTTGGTCAAGCTGGTCTCAAACTCCTGACCTCAAGTAATCCACTCTCCTCGGCCTCCCAAAGTGTTGGGATTACAGGCATGAGCCACCGTGCCCAGCCTGGTTTGTTCCTTTTTATTGTTGTGTCATGCTATTTGAATGCATGAATTTATGTAGCTATCCTTCTGTTCATGGACCCCTGAGCTGTTTCCATGGGGCTATTATAAATGTGCTATACATATTCTTGGACAGGAATTTTTATGGACATGTTTTCATTTCTCTTGGATTAAAAAGCTAGGAGTAGAATTGCTAGGTCTTATGGTAGCTGTATATTTAACTTTTTAAGAAACTGTCCAACAGTTTTCTAAAACCATTGTGCTGTTTTCTGTTCCTACCAGCACATTGTATTTTGGTTGTTTTGTACATCCTTGCCGACATTTGGTATTATCCGCCTGTTTCATTTTAGCCATGCTCCTGGATGTGTGGCGGTATCTCATGGTGGTTTAGTTTGCATTTCCCTGATGACTAACGGACAGTACTTTTCATGTCCTTTTTTCCTTTTAATTGGATAGGACTCCTTTGTGCATTCTGGACATAAAGGATTGTCAGATTTGTGTGTCACATATATCTTTTCCCATCTATAGCTTGCCTGTTTTCTCAATAGTATCTGTTGATGAGAAGAAGGGTTTAGTTTTGGTGAAATCCAATTTATGGCTTTTTGTTTTATAGTTGATGTTTTCTGTGTGCTCTTTAAGAAGTCTTTGCCTACCCAAGCTTATGAAGATACTGTCTTTTCTTAGGAGTATGATAGTTGTAGCGAATATTCAGGTCTGTGATTCACCTTGAATTAGTACTTTTATATGCCATGAGGTAGGTAGGCATCAAATACCTTTGAACATTCTAGTGAATGTTCAGGGTTCCAGCACCACTTGTCAAGAGATTCTCCTTTCACCGTTAAACTGTTTTGGTGCCCGGTCTAAAATCATGTGATCATATATCTGTGGATCTAGTTTTCTGTTCCATTCTGTTATCTTTTTGTCAAAACTTGGTAAGTCTTGATCTCAGGTAAAACAGACATTCTAATTTCTTCTTCTGCAAATTGCTTTGTTTATTCTAGGTCCTTTGCATTTCCAAATAAATTTTGTCAATTTCTACCAAACTACTCCCAGAAAAGCCCTGTGGATTTTAAGATTCACTGAATCTATAAATCAAGTAGTCATCCAATCCATAAACATGTTTTTCCATTTACTTCATTTTTTTCTCAGCAGTGTTTTACATTTTTCAGTGCAGAGATCCTGTATATCCTTTAACTTTATCCCTGTGTATTTCATGGTTTTGATGCTGTTGTTTTTTGGATACTCTTCATATTTCAGTTTTTTGTTTGCTTTTAATACCCCAGCTCTCATTTTTAGCTTATCATGCCTAACTAGAACTGTGTTATAAATTATTTAAATGAGTCTTTTGAAACTTTTGTTGGTAACAGTGGGAGTAAGTTTGCTGAACTGAAATTTATAGTAACAAAATTGGACGGAATCCCTCCTCTATTTTTTCAAATTAGAGATGCAGTAATGGAACTGCAGAGGGAATATGTGATTTGTCCAAGAGCTCACAGCTAGTTATGGGCAGAACAAAGGACAGAATCATTCAGATTTCCTGACTGCTCATCAAGAACTTTTATCTCAGTGGATACTACCTTTGGCCCCATTTTAATGTCCAAAGTAGTTTTTAAAAATTACTTTTGTGTAACTTAATTTTGGGTTTCTTTTTTAATAACTAGAGGACAGGTAACCTGAGATGAGGCTAGTGCAGAGGTCAGTATTCTGTGGCCTGTGCTGCCTGTTTGGTGAGGTTTTATTGGAACAGCCACACCCGTGTGTTTACATTTTGTCTGTGGATGCCTTCACACTACATCACGCAGGTGAATACTTGTGACAGAGATCTGAAGGCCTGTACAGCCTAAGGTATTTAGTGTCTGGCCCTTTACAGAAAAGTTTGCCAACCCCAGGCAATTATAATCTAAATATATTTAAAATAGATATTTTCTATTTAAAACCAATCTTGACACAGTCCTTTGGGGAGCAGCTTATTTTACATGGCAGGATAATCTTATGACTTGATTACATTTTCTCCTTGCCATTTTTATTGAAATAAGTGGAGATTTTATTTACTAAAATAAAACTATTTTCCTAAATATGTTAGCAGCAGAAAAGTGTCTCAGTTCAATACATTGTGATGGGTTTGCATGAAAATTAGTATATCTTTAGTTATCTCTATTAGGTAACCAGCTTTCTAATAAATTGTAAGAGAAGTATACCTAGAAGATAAATCAAAATATTTGGGAAGAGGTATGTTTAATCCTCAGCTGGAATTATTCAGGCGAGGAGGATTGTCACCTCATCCCTGCCCCCGTTTTTTTCTCTAAGCCAATAAAACTGTACCCTGTCCCTTTTAAAGCAGCATATTCAATAATTTCATCCTATACTTTTTAAAGTTTTTGATTTTGCAATAGTTACAGACTTACAGGGAGTTGAAAAGACAGTACAGATACATCTTACATAACTACAGGAAATTGGTATTTGCACAATGTATATCGTTTTATGCCATTTTATCTTCCTACCAACACATTTGAGATACAGAACTGCTTCATTGCTATATAAAGATCTGTTGATATCTACATTTTACCAGTTTGAGTGAAATGTAGAAAACTCTCTTGCCCGTCCCCTCCCCACCCCATTTATAACTGTCTTAAACATAACCTGCTACGTACATTGAGATCTATGTCACACAATTTTGCTTCTACTACCAAATAATTTAGAAACCTCAAGAAGGAAAGTCTATTGTATTTACCCATATTTTTGCTGTTTCCATCGTTCTTCCTGACATCCCCAAACTTTTTTTTTTTTAAACGTTTCCTTTCTGGTTCAAGAACTTCCTTTAGGGTAGGTCTATTCAAGGTCTGTAGGGTAAACTCATTCAACAAATTCTTTCAGTTTTCTGTTATCCAAGAATGTTTTTATTACCCCGTAATTCCTGAAGGATCATTTCACCAAATACGGAATTTGGAATTGACAGTTTTGTTTTGAGGCAGTCTCGCTCTGTTGCCCAGGCTGGAGTGCAGTGGTAGGATATCGGCTCACTGAAACCTCCACCTCCCAGGTTCAAGCAATTCTC
This sequence comes from Rhinopithecus bieti, assembly GCF_001698545.2. Classification (NCBI taxonomy): domain Eukaryota; kingdom Metazoa; phylum Chordata; class Mammalia; order Primates; family Cercopithecidae; genus Rhinopithecus; species Rhinopithecus bieti. The sequence goes on from NW_016811744.1 coordinate 265,608, forward strand.
ATGCCTCAGCCTCCCAAGTAGCTGAGATTACAGGCACGCGCCACCATGCCTGCCTAATTTTTGTATTTTTAGTAGAGACAGGGTTTTGCCATGTTGGCCAGGCTGGTCTCAAACTCCTGACTTCAAGTGATCTGCTCACCTTGGTCTCCCAGAGTGCTGGGATTACAGGCATGAGCCACCATGCCCAGCCACAGGCTGACAGTTCTTTTGGCACTAAAATAATTTGTCTCACTTCCTTCTGGCCTCCATGGTTTCCAAAGAGAAATCCACTGTCATCTGACTTACTTTTCCCTATAGGTAAGATGTCATTTCTTTCTTGATGCTTTCAAGCTTTTTTCTTTGTCTTTAGTTTTCAGAAGTCCTATCATGGATTTCTTTGGGTTTCACTCAGCTTCTTAAATACAGGCATACCTCAGAAATATGCATCACTTTCAGTTCCAGACCACTGCAATAAACCAAATACCACAAGAAAGCAAGTCACATGAATTTTTTGCCTTTCCAGTGCATATAACATGGCTTATACTGTAGTTGAAGTGAGTAGTAGTGTTATGCCTAAAAATAATGTACATACATTAATTTAAAAGTATCTAGATGGCATCTTTTAAATGCAAGAGGAGGATAGGAAAAGATAATAATTTTAAAATACCTTACTGCTGAGAAATGCTAACAACCATTCACTGAGTCATAATCTTTTTGCTGGTGGACGGTCTTGCCTTGATGTTGATGGCTGCTGACTGATCAGGGTGGTGGTTGCTGAAGCCTGCAATGACTGTGGAAATTTCTTAAAATAAGACAACAGTGAAGTTTGCTGCATTGATTAACTCCTTCTTTCATGAAAGTTCCTCTGTAGCATGCAATGCTGTTTGATAGCGTTTACCCACAGTAGAACTTTTCAAAATTAGGGGTCAATTCTCTCAAACCCTACCACTGCTAAGTTTATGGAATATTCTAAATCTTTTGGTTGTCATTTCAACAATGTTCACAGCATCTTCACCAGTAGTAGATTCCATCTCAAGAAACTACTTTCTTTGCTCATCCATGAGAAGCAACTTCTCATCCATACAAGTTTGATCCTGAGATTACAGCAATTTAGTCACATCTCCAGGCCCCTCTACTCCTAGTTCTCTTGCTGTTTTCACCCCATCTATAGTTCCTTCCTCCTCTGAAGTCTTGAAACCCTCCAAATCCTCCATGAGGATTAGAATCTGTTTCTTCCAAACTCCAAATAATGTTGATATTTTGACCTCCTCCCATGAATTGAATGCTCTTGATGGCATCTAGAATGGTGAATCCTTTCCAGAAGGTTTTCAACTGACTGCCCAGAACCATCAGAGAAATCACAAAATGTATTTCTTAAATAGTAAGTCTTGAGAGTCAAAAGTACTCCTTGATCCATGCGCAGCAGAATGGATACTCTGTTAGCCGGCATGAAACAACATTCATCTCCTTGTACATCTTTATCAGAGCTCTTGGGTGACCAGGTGCATTGTTAATGAGTAGCAATATTTTGGTTTTTTGGGTTTGTTTTTTGAGACAAGGTTTCACCATGTTGCCCAGGCTGGTCTGGAACTCCTGACATCAAGCAGTCCACCTGCCCCAGCTTCCCAAAGTGCTGGGATTACAGGCGTGAGCCACTGCACCCGGCCATATTTTGAAAGAAATCTATTTTTTCTGAGCACTGAGTCTCAACAGTGGGCTTATTCAGTAGACCATGCTGTAAACAGACCAGCTGTCATCCAGGCTTTGTTGTTGCGTTTATACAGCATATCTTAAGGGCCCTAGGATTTTCAGAATAGTCAGTGAGCATTGGCTTTAACTGAAAGTCACAGCTGCACTAGCCCCTGACAAGAGTCAGCTTGTCCTTTGAAGCCAGGCATTGAGGTTTTCTAACTATGAAAGTCCTAGATGGCATCTTTTTCCAATAGTGTCTACTGCAGTGATCAAGTTCCAGCCTGCTCAGAATCACCCATGAAGGCATTAAGTGCACAGGAAGTAAATGTGAAGAGAAAAAATACCCAAGATAGCGGCTTTCAAATAGAAATCAAGGAGCTATTCACTACATAATACTATTTCCTATCAGGTGGATTAGAAAAGCCTCTTCATTAATTCAAACTCTACACTTATTTTTACTTCAGAACAGATGGCCAACCTAAGCCCTGGTTTTCTATAATCTGGCCATAGCAAAGAAACAAAAAAAATTGATTATTAAACTGATGCGCTACCTATTGCGCTAACGAGGCACCTACAAAAAAAATTCAAACACTAAAATGAAGTAGAAGTTGTCAGAGAATAGACAGATAGGAAGCAATACATAAATTCACAACATACAATAGGACAGTGTGTAACTTAAAGAGCAAAAGCACAAACTGTACAGTGCTCTGCCATTTATTTTAAAAGGCTGTAGAGATTGGAATATTTATCTAAACACACTGACAAAAGCACTCTCAGGGGGAGACTTTTCACTGTATAATCTACTCAAAGAACACACAAACATGTTTTTAAAGAAACAACTCCAGAATAGAGATAACTTGCGACAACTGAAGACCTCATATTCTACCAGCATGTTTAAGCTCATTTTTTTCTTTTTTTCTGAGAGGCTTCTCTTCACTGAATATTAAGAATGTAGGAAGAGAGCTCATGGCTGTCCTTCATTGTAGACAACTACAATGGCATTAAGCCTGCTAATGCTAAGAGGGTTAAACTGACCTTTTCAAAGCACAGATACCAGATTTCTGTTTTTGTAGGCTCTGGTGCCCAGAAGGAAGTTCTTTTGCTTTGTTTCCTTATAAGACTAATAAAACCTAAGGATACGATTATCTAACATGCAGTTAAGTTGTTTGGAAAGCAGATAGGTAAGAACCTGTTAGCTTTTTCCTTTCCTTCCCTTTCCCTTCTTTTTCTTTCCTTTTTTTTTTTTTTTTCTCTCCTGAGACGGAGTTTTGCTCTTGTTGCCCAGGCTGGAGTGCAATGGTTGAAATCTTGGCTCACTGCAGCCTCTGCCTCCTGGATTCAAGCAATTCTCCTGCCTCAGCCTCCCAAGTAGCTGGGATTACAGGCACCTGCCACCACACTCAGCTAATTTTTTTGTATTTTCCGTAGAGATGAGATTTCACCATGTTGGCCAGGCCTCCTGACCTCAGGTGATCCTCCTGCCTCGGCCTCCCAAAGTGCTGGGATTACAGGCATGAGCCACCACGCCCAGCCAGATGCTGTTACCTTCAAACTAACTTTCCTAAGTTAACTTTATGTGTATATGTACACACATAAATTTTCTAAGCTTTCAAAATGTTTGGAATAAAAATTATTTTGCAAATCTTCAACTGGGCAGATGGTTGGTATCTGAAATAGAAATAAATGCAAACAAAATATTCCAAAGTGATGGAGAATGTCCACAATCTACTTAACAACATGAATTCAAGGTAGAGTGAAAAACCAAAGTGGTCTTCCTCATCATTCTCATGTCAATAATTTAGAAAAAATCCCTTCAGTACTACTGAGCTTTAGGCTTTGTAATGAGGACTGAAAAATTCCAGGGGAAAGGAAGAGGAAGAGAAAGGAAAGAAATGAGAACTAGCAAAGATCAACAAACATTTTATTAATTCTGATTCCTTTTATCTTTTGCTTTTTTATACAAAGCACTTTTAAATCAATTATCTTCAATTTATAATAGTTTCTTTCGGATTCAGTTTAAAAATGACAAATAGCATTCGTTGTGCCCAAGTTGGAATTATACCAAAATTACCATGTACTGGCACATACAATCATCCCACTGGTGTCTGGAAAACTGGGTTGCAGGAGTGTCTGCCACTCAGATGGGCCACCACCCTAGTGGGCATATGGTAGAGATGAGGATGGACTAGAAGCGCGCTGGGTCTGCTGGGTCGTCTCTACTGCTTTTTCACTTCATCACCGTTTTCCCCACTGAGCTTGAACACAGGAATCTGCTGACCATCCTTGAGCTCTAAAAAGACCTCATCAAGGTGCCACCTGAGAGAAACCAAAAGTACACTATCTCTAATCTGTGAACACTGAGGCAACAGCCATAGTCAAAAAAAGGGGCGCACAAAGCAGTTGTTTTGAATAATGCCTTAAATCTTTTTAAACATTTTGTGTGAGTACTGTGTCAACACAATTCGTAACATTCTACCATGGGCTTTCATTATTTAACCAGCTTCGACTTCAAGGCAGGCTTAACAACGACAGGCGAATGGAAGGACATCAGGAAGGAGAAGGAGTAGTTTATTTCTCATTTCCTAATTCACACTGACCTTCAGTTCCTGGCGTGGAATCCAGCCAGCTCGTGCACTAATCCCAGGCTCAGAGGTCAGTGAGCCCAGGGTGAGCTAGGTGGGCCCCTCCTGGTCCTTTTGTCTTTGGGAATTAAAACACAGCCTGGCTAAACAGCAAACATCTATGAGAGAGGCTTCCCGTGGGGGAAGTGAGTGGATGTAGCTACTGGCAACCAGACAAGCAAAGCCAATTAAGGGGTGGAGAGCTTATGCAAAGAATGTGATGAATAAATTCTGGAACAAGAATCCATGCCCTTTATTCATTTGTAACAATCGAGGCAGTGAAGTGAGAAGCTGTAACATAGCATCAAATTATGACAGACCTAGATCACTATAACTGGAAAGTTTTACGAATTCAACGACATAAGGAGAGGGCAATTCAGTAGACTGTATGGATAAACTGGACTCAGCTAAGAGCCACAGTACTGGCTTGCTGCCCAGGCCACGAAGCTTTCAGCTTCAAGCTTGAAATACAGTTCTTCCTATGCCCACAGCAATTTACCAACAAATGAAAACACAGGGTTGCTTCCGTCAGGAAGTCCTCCTCCCACCCCCTGGACTGCCGTCACCTTCCCAGGATACCTCTGAAAGGGGCCACCTCTGGAGGAGCGGACGTAGAGAAGGCCCTCTGACTTGGATCCAGAGACAGGAATCTTCAACTGTGGTGTAAAATGACAGAAAGGAGAGATGTAATTGGATACATTATTGTCATTGCAGAAGATGATGACAAAATGATGCTTTCTAGAGCTAAGCCTATAAAATCCAGTGATTCTCCACAGAAGTGAGCTGTTTTCTAACAGCCCAGCTGGAGAATCCACTTGATTTTCCAAATGTCCTGCCCCTCTTTGGTTGGCTGGTAAGGTCAATGGCAGTCTTTGCATTTGGCACAGAGGCCTCCTATGATCCTACTTCCAATGATCGTTCAAAAGTCCACTGTTAAAAAGGAGCAAACTCCTGACACACGCAGCAACATGGATGAGTATCAAAAATACGCCAAGTCAAAGGGCTTTACACAGGAGAAGTATATAACTATTTATGTTCAATTTTAGAACAGGCTAAACTATGCTGGAAACCTGTTATTTTGATGGATTACAAAGTAATTTTCAAACATTAAAAAAGAAAAGTGACTGCCTCTGGTAGAGTTGGAAGATGTGAGAAGGGACCCACTGGGTAGGGCACAAGGGAATTCAGGTGCTGGGAGCAATCTACATCTAGATAACGGCTTGAGTGACACGACTGGGTGTATTTGTTAAAACTCATCAGAGATAGGACACTTGGATTTGTGCCTTTCACCGAATGTAAATTTTACCTCAAAAAAAAAAAAACAAACTAGGAACCATAACAAATATTAAACTCTACTTAATGATGTACGTGCTTACGTGTATAATGTTTGAAAATTACTTTGTAATCCATCTAAATAACACTATAGACTCACGGAAACAGAGCAAAATGCTAACTGTAGAATCCAGGTACCAGCTATAGGTGCTCACAGTATAAATTCTTTTATCTTTTTTGTATGTTTGAAATTTTTCATAATAAAATACCAAAAGAAATTCACTGTTTTAAAGAGGAACCTATTGCCAGCAAATTGGTACATATTTTGACCTGGACCCTAAAGAACAAGCTTTAAGGAAAATATAATACATGAAGGCTTGTCTGGGAAAGACGACACGGAGTCCTGGGTTTCTCCTTCATCCCCAGCACCACAGGCTGGGTTTGCACCACAGGGTGCTGCCAGGTGCTGCCATGCCCATGCCCGGGGAGTCGGCCTGAGAGCCCCTGAGCAGTTGTTTGATTACAGTCCAATGTAGAAAAAAAAAATAGTGAATGCAATGTTTTTAGTTTCTCACGAAAACCAAAGAAGCTATGAGCCACAATAAGGAAGCCCGTCATGAGACAGGCACCTCCCAGAGTGCCTTCCCGTGTCCTTGGTAATGGCCAAAGATACCTCCCGGAGCGGGGCGGGGTGGGGTGGGGCATATCCCACCCATTCCAAATTGCCACCAAGAAACTACTGAGGTGCACATCTGTGCTTTCCAAAACTCTTTCTTTCCTTTAAACACACCTGAAGGAAGGCACAGGATTTGGAACATGGCTCCATAACTCAGGTGAATAGGCAGTCAACTAGTCACACTTTAAGAACAAATCTTTAGCCGGGCATGGTGGCTTCCGCCTATATTCCTAGCACTTTGGGAGACCAAGGCAGGTGGATCACTTGAGGCCAGGAGTTCGAGATCAGCCTGGGCAATATGGCAAAACCCCATCTCTACTAGAAATACAAACAATTAGCCAGGCGTGGTGGTGCGCACCTATAGTCCCAGCTACTCAGGAGGCTGAGGCAGGAGAATCGCTTGAACCTGGGAGGTGGAGGCGGCAGTGAGCCAAGACCACACCGCTGTACTCCAGCCTGGGTAAGAGAGCAAGGCTCCATCTCAAGGAAAAAAAAAAAAAGAACAAATCTTCAGGGTCCCACTGTTTGAGTCAAGCTACAGCTTTTCTCTGGAGATTACAGAATTAAGCAACGGAGTATACACTGAGCATCTCTGGGTGCTTTAACAAAAAAAAAAAAAAAGGAAGGAGAAAAAAATGGGCAGAAGCAAGAAGGATTCTGAAGAACAGCAAACTCTGAGGGGCCAGTGTCTGAACTGTGCGTAGCTGTGCTTCCGTGTGCAGATGTGACACTTGACGGGTTGGTTCCTTCACCAGCCAGACCTTGCCAAAGATTAAAGCAGGAGTTCTGGTAAAGCAAACGTTGGTCACTGGTGACTATCTCACACACACTCTCTGGAAAAAATCCCAATGTACGACAATTACTTCATGAACAACTGAAACATCTCACCTCTGGAAAAACTGTAAGAAGTGCAAATAAAGGAATTTGGGATAAGAGGGCATATGCTGTATACAAGCATCCTTACAAACAGCTGATTATAAAGAAAGTAAGGACCCTGACAGAATGTCAAAAATAGTCCACAAATTGGAAGGCATGTGCTGAGGCTCCGGGTGGCTGTGATGCAGCAGACTCTGAACTCCTGTCACCGCGGAGTCACAGCATTTGGCAGCAGTAGAAGCCAGAACCTAGCACCACAGCCAACATAGTCACAGCATGGTCAAGGTCCCAGGGATGTGGGGAAGCCCAGGAAGGCGCCCTCTCAGCACCACTGGGTCCAAAGTGAAAGCTGGACAGAACAAAGCTCCCACCAAAACCACTATGGCCTCACCCTACTCTCACTGGGGTTCCTGGAGCACCAGATCATGGATGCTGCATCAACCAGCCCCAGCAAAGGCGCCTTTGGCACACACTTCCTCAGCGCTACAGCTGGGCTCTGTGCTGAGAGAAATGCAACAGCCAGACCTACCTGCTGGCTTTTCCAGGTTCTCAGGATTGCTGGGGTCTAGCCAAGTGACCAAAGACAAGGAAGCACAGACGGGCTCCGCCACACCATGGGAGCAATCCAGTGGCCTGGCACAGAGTGAGCACTCCACACATGCCCAGCCCTTCCCTGTGCTCCTCCCACGTGTCCTCTCACGCAGTGTCGCTGCCGTCCTTCCACTCACATCCATGCTGGACACTGGAGCATCACCTCCAACCCACCCACTCCTGATACATGACTCTTTCCAAGTTCTGCCACCTGGATGCCACGATGCCTTCACATCCATCTTTTGCTTCTCCAGGCCACACCTCTGGTTCATGCTCTCACCACTGCACACCAGTGTGGCTGCGTCTCTCTCCTAAAGGTGGCTCACTGTAGCCAGTCCCTGGACATCGCCAAGCTACACAAACACACTTTCTTTTAAAACGGAGTATTTTAATCAGAATACCAGAGCATGAATTGCTTTTGTAGTTCAAAAAAAGTCTCATTAGAGCTAGGTCCATTAAGAACATACTAAAAATAACAAAAAATAATGTAGGTCAGATCACCTCACTCTTATCCTTCCAATACTTTATGGGCTTCTGCTGCTAGAGTCAAGCACACACTTTCCAAGATGACACTGTGGCCCCCTGGTGGCCGCGGCCTCTCCTACCCGTCCACACCCACCTCGCCCACCTGTGCCTCCACTGCCATATCACACTGACAGAGGACACAGTGACGACCTTCCTGGTCATGCTGCTCCTCAGCCGGGTGTTCCTCTCCACCGTTCAAAGTCCTCACAGCCATCTCCCAGGCCTCCAGCCACTCCCCCTAGGCCTGCATAACAGTGACAGGGCTTGCCTCACCCCGTCTTACTCAGGAATTTTCAACTATAAAACCCCAAAAGCCTTCTGCACCTCTATTCCCCACACAGCTTAGAATCATTCCTCAAACTAGAGTATATACTCAAAATATGTTTGTTTGTTTTTGAGACGGAGTCTCGCTCTGTCGCCCGGGCTGGAGTGCACTGGCCGGATCTCCACTCACTGCAAGCTCCGCCTCCCGGGTTTACGCCATTCTCCTGCCTCAGCCTCCGGAGTAGCTGGGACTACAGGCGCCCGCCACCTTGCCCGGCTAGTTTTTTTATATTTTTTTAGTAGAGACGGGGTTTCACCGTGTTAGCCAGGATGGTCTCGATCTCCTGACCTCGTGATCCGCCCATCTCGGCCTCCCAAAGTGCTGGGATTATAGGCTTGAGCCACTGTGCCCGGCCAATGTTTGTTAAACAGAAGAACAAATGCATTTTACATGCAAGTGAGCGTCATCAAGTACAAAAAGATAAGTTACAGCTAAAAAAATGGGTTAGTATTCTGTGGAAGCAACGTAAATAAATACACTTTAAAAATCAAAGTTTAAAGAGTTGGTTACATTTCAATGAGAACTGACTGGATACAGGTGCTCTTTTTTTTATTTTAGACAGTTTCACTCTGTCACCCAAGGGAGAGTGCAGTGACATGATCATAGCTCACTGCAGCCTCCAACTCCTGAGTTCAAGTGATCCTCCTGCTTCAGCCTCCTGGGTAGCTGGGATTATAGGTGTGCACTATCACACCTGGCTAAATTATAGATAGATAGATAGATAGATAGATAGACAGACAGACAGACAGACTGACTGGCTAAAAGATAGATAGATAGATAGATAGATAGATAGATAGATAGATAGATAGATAGATAGATACATAGGTGATTGATTGATAGACAGATAGATAGGCAGGCAGAGAGACAGAGAGATAGAGACAGGGTCTTGCTGTGTTGCCCAGGCTGGTCTCAAACTCCAGGGCTCAAGCTATCCTCTTACCTCAGCCTCCCAGAGTGCTGAGAGCTATCAAAGCCAACATGGTAGCAAACCGCCACTGGTCATTTCTCTACTACCTTCAATTCAAGATGGTGACTTCAGCATACCCACTGCATTCCCTGCCACATCAATTCCCCAGAATGGAAGAAAAGTCTATAGAAATATATCTATAATATAAAATATATTTTATATAAACATTAAAATCCATAATAAAAAAACTTTTTTTAAAGGTGCTAAACCTAGCTTTACTTAGTGGATTTTCCCATCCCAAATCCATAACTCCAAGACTTTCCAGGAGACAGTAGACTCTCCTCTCCTTCAGCAGGCACCAGCCTACAGTTCGCAGGGAAAGCACCCTACCTTGGCATCAGCAATGTCCACGAAGTTTTCCCTGTCAGTGAGCTTGAGATAATGGATGTTGAGAGGAGGGCCCAGAGCTTCCTGTGCCTCGGGATGGCTCTGCAGCTGTTCCATTGCCAACTTGTAATATAAACCCCTGGAATGAAGCTCTAAGGACGAAAGACACACTTATTTTCCTTATTGAACTTGGTCAGGTAGAATCTACTACAAAGAAAATTAAATAATGCAATTGACGTACAGGGTAGAAATAGAAACATGAAATTTGTGGATGGACGAATAATTAGGACCATCTACTCTAAACTGTCCATTTTACAGACTCAAAAACCAAAGCACAGGCAGGCAGTGTTTTGCAGGGATGTGCAGATGACCTTGGGCCTTGACCTCATGCAGACCCTTTCTGCTTCACCTCATTTCTACCCTCACTCATTGCCTTATTTCTACACCTAAGGGGTTTGATCAGCTCTTCCCTAAGTTTCCTCTCAAGTCTCTAAGTTTCCTCTAAAGTCCTATGATTCCATGACTTGTTCAAAGTGACACAGCTGGTCCACGGCAAAGCCGAGGCCAGAAGCCATGACACCTGACTTCTAAACATTGCCTGTTCCACTAACATGAGACGTAAAATAGGCCACAACATTAACAAAACCCTCAGGCCAAGAAACAGGATATGAGAATGTTCACTCATCGAGATTTAAGCCAACATTTCAAGTCAAACTGCTCTCAGTCTCAGGAATCATTCTGAGCCTACAGGCTACCTGGGAACTCTGGGCAGCACCTCCCAGAAGCTGTAAGTTCTAATAATCAGCTGCCCAAAGGAGGGAGCACAGGAAGGCTTCCCAAGCAGGCTGTTCAGTTTGGCCACAGAAAGTGCTTCCCTTCTGAAGGTCACATCACACTAATGAAAGGAAAGGTGACCTGACTCTGGAGAGGCCAAGGGAATCCCCTCCTGGGCTGCTTCCCAGGAACAGGGATACAGGGAATACCACAGGAATGAACACAGTGCCAGCCATGGTAGGAAAAGAAGGGACAGAAGCAGAGTCCAGACAGGTAATCTTTATTGAGTGATTTCCATGGCCAGGCACTGTTCTCAGTACTTCACACATCTCACAATGTTCAATAGCTCTCGTGTTGTGAGATTCAATTCTCACCTCATGCACAGGCACTAATATTACCACACATCACACCAATAAGGTAACTAACGCCCAGAAAGGTGACGGACTCCCCCATAAGGCCACATAGCTGGTCAAGAGCTGGAGCCAAGATTCAACCATTCAACCCAGGCAGTCAGCTGCAGTGCCCAGGTCTCACCAACTTAGCAGCCTCCTAAGGGAGAAAGGCTGTCACACCAGAAGGCTGAACCCTGACCCAAAAATGCACCCATTCCTCTCATGTCCTGCCCCTGCCCTTTGGCAGAGGGAAGAGGCGGCCAAATTATTCAGTCTGAATCATTCCTGGGAATGCTCATCTCAAGCCCCCTCTAGACTCAGCAACTCCACCAACTCTGCAGGAAGGTGCAGAGAGGCTGCAGAGGACACTGGAGCCTGTCTGCTTGTCTGCTGGTGACACTCACATCCTGGGAAGAAGTGAAAATGTTGCAGAGTGGATGAGGAGCCAAGCTGAGTGGGGATAAAGGAGCCTTAAAAAAGTCAGTCTGGAAAAAAATGCTGCCGCTTTGCCACCAGTAGCATTAAAATGACCTTAAATGTCCTGGCTGCTGATAGTAATTGTGGCCTGTCTTTACAAATTCAAATTTGAGTGCAGTGGGGCTGGAAGCTGCATGTGTCGGGATTTTGCCATCGTGGTCTCTGCTTTTATTTTCTGCTCCTGTCAGAGTCGCTTGCTTGTGGTCCCTCCTCCATTAAATCAACAGCAGAGAATGAAAGTGCAACAAAGGCTGACAACACTGGACCCATACTCACAGCTTTCCCCACCTGTGAACCATCTGGTATTCCCCTTCCCTCTGTCCTTTCTTTATATAATCTCAGAATCTTGATGGAGCCACTGTGTGTGCACTGGACTGAAAGCCCACCGTGCTTTGCTAGGCTTCTTATGCAAATGAATCCTGGTCCTTTTATTTGTACTCGTTGCTCCTGGAAAAACTGAGATTACAGGACACAGAGGAAGCTACAGCCAATGAAATGGTGGACTAGCCTTTAAAATCACCCTCTCCTCCTTCTCTAATCTAAAGAAAGCATCTCAAGTATTTCCTCTGATAGAGGAGCAGGAGCAGGATTGCTAGGAGGAGGTCAGGCTGCACGTGGCTTGCAGGATACTTACTTTGTATGAGGTAATACACAAGGGCAAAGCCCCCAGCACCGAACACACCGCCGAAAAGGACCTTTATTCCCAGAGGAATTGACTGCCTGCTTCCTGGATACTTAAAAACAAAAGATACAAATTTATTGTAGGATTCCCTGTTTTGTGCCAAGGGGATTTGCCTGGCGTGGGCCCCTCAAGGAAAGAAGCATTAAGGAAGTCAGCAAGGAGGCCAGACCGCCCTCCCTCATTTGCTTCCTTTCCAAATGCCAGGGTTGGTTCTGGAGCCAAACTGAGTGCCCTTCTGAGGGTGCCCTCTCGAGAGTGGCCCATGTCCAGGACCCATGCTGTGGGGACCCTGCCGCCCCCAGCCGGCCCAGCACAGAGCAAGCATTCAGCCCACCATCCTGACAGACAGAGCCCAGACTGTGTGCCAAGCCCCGCGTGGCCAGGAAGCACAACCACTTTGTCTCAGGCCAACTGGTAAACAGGAAGCTTATCCTTTGTGGCAATGGCTGGTCCTTATAAGCCTGCAAATGGGCTGGAGCTGTCACTGGCTCCTTTCTTTCATATTTTGAAAAATGCCCCACCCTTGGGATGAGGAAACTTTGGTTATGACTTTCAGGCTGAATGAACAGATGGAGGGATGCCAACTCAGCAAATACAGCACACCACATCCACCCTGGCTTTAGCCCCTGTCCCCTGAAGGCCTGGGTGGGGCTGGGAGCAGCAGTGGACTCCCTGGAGCCAACTCTCCTCCTTCCTGGTGGCCATTTAACCACTGCTCACAGCAGCCTGAGGCTTTCTGAAAAGTGTAAGATACCTGACCATAAAACAGTAGGACGTGGGCTACAGGAGTAGGACAGGAAAGGACAGGAGAGGGGGTCACAATTCAAACGCCCACAGGGCCAAACAGGTCACATAAAAGACAGCAGACACTGCAAAGACAAGGACGTAAGGCCCAGCCAAGAAGACAGCTTCAACCTGGCTCCAGCTGACTGTGGCTATGTGGCCCCAGTCTCAATGGATCTTTCCATTTTTCAAGAGGGGTCAGAAATCTGATTTTTTTTTTTTTTTTTTAATGTGAAATTGCCTGGATTCTAAATGCTGACAACCAATTTTTAAAAATTGCTAACAAAATGCATTTGTGAATCAAATTATTTCTGTGGGTTTTCAGTTTGCTTTGACCATCAGCGCATCCCAACCCTAAGTGAGATTTAGGTAAATTCCTGTCTGTCTTTGCTGACATTTCTCCAAAACGAATAGAGATTTTGGACAGACATGGAAATTCCGGTTTTAGATAAAAGAAAAAACTCCGTAAGTGTTTGTGTCCCTACTTGAAGATTTAACCTCAGATTTTAATTGTGCTCCTTTCACAAAACAAAGCCTCTGATGTGTCCTAAAGGGGTCAGAGGTAATGCAGTGCAGAAAAGTTAGGTATAATGTGAGTTCCTTTGCTGGCTGGAACACATTCTCACCATCTGCTTCTCCACCTTCCAGAACACAGAGTAACAACTAATTGTCTACTCATCATTTCTGAAAACTTGAATGTAAAGGAATCCATAGAAACCCTGTTGGAGGAAGTTCCTCAGGGAGACATTCTTTCTGAGAACTAATAACTAAACATACCCTTGAATCAGGCTACGGGTGACCAGTTCTATACTAAAATATTTAATCCAGGTTTACATATATAAAGGGCTTTGATCAATTTAACAAATGAAGGAGGGTGACATTTTAGATTATCTTTGTATTATCTGCTTATATGCTGTTTTGTTCAACTAGAAAAGGCTGTTGAAACCACAAACAAATGTACAGCAACTGCTGTGAGAGTTCTAGCTAGTGCCCTATAATATGTAAAAGTATCAAAATGAGTGTAAAGTCAATTACAGTAATGTGATCTGGGAAAAGCCATTTAGTTCTCATAATGAAAACGGTCAGAGCATCTCTGAAGAATGTATTAGTCAGATCTTGCTTAATTTGAAGAGAGCCCAACAGGGTAAGGCAGCCAGACTGGGTTATGCAGACGTTCCCAGAGTGTTACAGCTTCCAACGCCAGCATGGGACACCAGAGAAAGACAAAGCCGGAAACAATGCAGAAAATGCCCCTCCCATCCCTCCTGTGAAGTTAAAGCACAAGTGAACCCTAAAGACCAGGAGAAGCCCGTAACTATTCAGGGAGTGACTTTCTTCTATTGTCTAACTCGAGAATACCCTGGCACGTTCTAGTGGGGAACTTGGCCCTGGAATATTCCCTTACCTTTTGCCACATCATAGCACAACTCTCTTGAAAATCAGCAAAGGCAAGTTGTCCTGCAATTAGAAAAGATTTTACATTAAAATCATTTTTTAAAGCCCAATTCTCTCTAGTCTCATACAGCCAAGATTTATTACCAACCCAAGCTTTAGAACATGAACAAGAAGTTAAATTTAAACTCTAAAACAACCTTGTCTGAGAAAGGCCCTGGTTTTTCCCCCTTCTGCCAAATTAGGAAGAAAAAACAAAGCCTGCGGGTTTCCTGTCTGTGTCCTATGTACTTTTCGTTACAGCAACCAAAGAACCGGTGTGCGCAAGGGAGAACCGCAGGCAGCAAGTGCTTTGACCACAGCACAAACACGGGGCCAATCAGCAGGTGGCTGGACCCGCAGAAGCAAGATGCTAGCAATAAAAGCTGTACATGACAGAGTGAAAACAGCACTTCACAGTTAAAAAGAAACAATAGTACAATAAACCCATACATGAACTTTAACAATATTGATTAATACCTAACCTAACACTTCTCTTACTATTATGTGTCTTGTACTATTCTAAGCACTTTACATAATTCATTTAATTCTCACAAGCCTTTGAAGTAGGAACTATTATCATCACCCTCATTTTACAGATGAGTAAACTGAGGCACAGAGAGGTTAAGTAATATGCCCAAAGGTGCACTAATAAGTGAGTAAGTGGTAGAACGGGGATTCAAACTCATGGAGTCTAGCTCCAGCATCTGCTCTTTCAACCACTGTGGTACACTAGCTTTAAGATATCTAATTAAAGCAATATTGATATGTGAAAACAGTGTCTCTGAGCTAAAATATATTCTTACTGTTCAGTGTAAAAGTCCTTGGCAGGCATGCCTTTCCTGCTATTTTTCCAGACAAGGTAGATACATATTTGTACCTTCATTCCTTCTTTTGTTTAGCAAACGGTTACTGAGGGTCTGATCTGGTCAGAGAGTAAGAATATAATAACGGTATCAAGACATAAGGAATTTTCCTTAGTCCTGAAGGGAATACAGACAATAAAACAAATAATTATAACATAGACCTATCACATACAACTGCACAGCTATGCACTGCACAACCCTTGTAGAGCACCATGCACATTAGAGACATCAAAGATGTCTGTCTTTATTAAGACGGTTTGCCAACAGTTGGAAGTACTATGAAGTATCTTGCAGAAGGGGTGGGTGTCTTTTTCTAATTTGCACAAAGGTGCCTTCGGGCTAGCAGCAGCCTGGTTAGTGCAACCAGATATATGCACCAAGAGAGGAAGTAACGCTGAGGAAGTGGTCGACCCTGATGCAGGGAATCAGCGGAGGTTTCACAGAAGTTTACCAAGAAGAGAAAGGTGAAAGAGCAGGAAAACAGCTTCAGATCCAGGAAATGACAAACAAAGGCAGAGTGGGCAGAAACAAGAACTGAAGTGTAAAGTGCAGGAGAGGGGCCACAGGAAACAGGTCCGGAAACGGAGGGGCGGCAGCATAGTGGGTGATTACTGCTAAGAAAGACCCTCGACCCTGAGCTGTGGGACTCTGCAGTTGAGGGGCTACAGAAAAATCTCTCTGGGACAGAGGGGTGGGCAGATGCGGGGAGAGAAGGCAATGCAGCAGTACTGCCAGAGGACAGCAGAGCCCAGAGCTAAGACCAAGGTAGCAAGTGTGCCGCAAAACGGTGGTTTCTTAAAATATTTAGGATGGGTCTTATTTATTTATTTACTTATTTTTATACTTACTCATTCCAAAAAGGATGATGGAGCTAACAAAGATACATACTTTAGAAGAGAAGAAAACAGATAGATGAGGAAATGAAGATAAATGAAAAATAATATTCAGAAAAGAAATAAGGCTGAAATAAAGTTAGAGCACAATAGGACATACTGTTATTCACTAGGTATTTCCTCAAGGTGCCACATAGTTGACACGGCTTCCTATCTGCTCAGCAGACAGGGAAGCTTGAGGAGCTACAAGGTCCAGAGTGTCCGTGGGGAAAGGCAAATCTACCACTGAGTTGGAAGACAACAGCTGCTAAGAATACATGAAGCCTCAGAAAGCCAAGACTCAGAGATTCTCTCGAGTGACTGGTGTCGCAAACAACCTGAGAATTAAAACAAGATCACAAAATAAGAAGTTCCCAACTACCAAATGACTATGTTTTATAACATCCAACTATGAAAGCCACATTCATACTCCCCCACCAACAAAAAAACAAAACAAAAAAAACAGAAGAATTATTTTACAAGCAGTCAAAAGAGTGAGGACTCAAGAGTGCTTAGGCAGTGAGGATCAACCAAGACTCCCCAGAGCCCTTCCACGTCAAAGAAGGGGTTGGGGTGCGAGTGGTGGGCAGGAAATGGGTTCAGGAGTGAGTCAAGGGTAGCAAGAGCTCCTTTTCAACCAGCTTCAGTTTACCTGCCCCTTCAGTTGCCTTTTGAAGAGTGTTAAGTATTCCCCGACCTCACAAAAAAACAAAAATTAGAAAAGGCACTGTAGAGGAATAGAGATGGATTTCAGGCTAACTGCAGGAATGTTACCTCTTAGAACCAGTCTTCTAGTAAGAAGGGAAAATTTAAAAGTGTGATGTGCCATACTCTGCAATAAACTCAAGTTCAATCAGTCTACTACGTTGCCAAATAAGGGCAGATTTATTTGCTTAACAGTTTGCCAAAAGGCAAGGGTTGCATCTGTATTGAAAATCAAGGAACTTGTTAGCCACAGGAAGGTGGCACAAAGCACTGGCCAAGGTCTTTTAGGAAAGCAGTCTTAGCTCTGCTCTGATACACAAAGGGATGGCTTTGGCCTCCAAAGGCAAATAGTTTATAAACCTTTTCCAAAGTACTAAACCCTTTCTAGAGCCAAAGAACAGTCTGCTGAACAGATGCAGCAGACGCTCGAGCTGGCACAGGCTGGAGGATCCTGTCAGCCTCCCTTCAGCCAGGACCAGAGTAAGCATCACCAGGGAGATCAACAGAACAGCCAGGAAGTTCAAGCCATAGACAGGATCCCACAAGGGAAGGGTGGAAGCAGGCAGGTGGTGCAACTTCAAGCTGGGAAGCACACCAGAATCACAGGAAGAGCTTTAAAAAAAAAAAAAAGGCCAGATGCGGTGGCTCATGCCTGTAATCCCCACCTTTCAGGAGGCCAAGGCAGAAAGATCACTTGAGCCCAGGAGTTCAAGACCAGCCGGGGTAACATGGCAGAACCCAATCTTTACAAAAAATACAAAAATCAGTCAGGTGTAGTGGCGTGCACCTGTGGTCCCAGCTACTCAGGAAGCTGAGGCAGGCAGATGGCTTGAGCCCAGGAGGTGGAGGTCGCCATGAGCCAAGACCATGCCGCTGCACTCCAGCCTAGACGACAAAGCAAGACCCTGTTTCAAAACAAACAAGGCAGATGTCCAGGCCACATCTAAACCAATTAAAATAGAATCAACAGGGGCAAGACCCAGGCAATGGTGGTTTTTAACCTTCTCAAGTAATCGCAATATGCAGCCGGGCTTGGCTGGGAACAAAGCACATAAAGCAGCATTACAGGTAGCTGAAGCAGGAGCAGGGTCAAAAGCCCGGCTATGAACACAGGCCATGTGACATTCCCAGCAGGCCTATTAACACCCATAGTCCTCTAAAGCAGCGCTTTGCCAAGCATAACCTATTCACTTCACCTCTGCTCCTCTGGGTAACATGGCTGGCCTGGCTTGTCCTACATCTGGGTAACCACTATGGGCCAGGCACCATGCAGGATGTTTTATATGCACTACTCCTATTTCTTAAAACAATCATAAAAGGTAGATATTATTTTTGCCTTTCTGAACTAAAAAAAAAAAAAAAGCCTTAAGAAAGGTTCTGGCCGGGCGCGGTGGCTCAAGCCTGTAATCCCAGCACTTTGGGAGGCCGAGATGGGCGGATCACGAGGTCAGGAGATCGAGACCATCCTGGCTAACACGGTGAAACCCCGTCTCTACAAAAAAAATACAAAAAACTAGCCGGGCGAGGTGGCGGGCGCCTGTAGTCCCAGCTACTCGGGAGGCTGAGGCAGGAGAATGGCGTAAACCTGGGAGGCGGACCTTGCAGTGAGCTGAGATCCGGCCACTGTACTCCAGCCTGGGCGACAGAGCGAGACTCCGTCTCAAAAAAAAAAAAAGAAAGGTTCTGAAACTTGCTTATGGTCATGCAGCTATTCCCTGTCAGAACTATTACATGCATCTGACTCCAGAGGCCATGGTTTCTCCACTAAGCCAAGACCATGGATTTCAGAACAATCAGCTTCTCACACAGGTAGGATGTGCTGTCCAAAAGCCATTTCCATCTGCCAGAAGCAAATCACTGCTACACTGGGAAAGTTTTAATCAATATATCTCCAAGTTATAATTTAAGGGAACAAGGTAAAACAAAGAGATACAAAATCACTTAGCGACTACTGGGAGGAAATGGAAAGATGATTCCTCCCTATTGTTGAATGGGCATGGCTCATTGCTACTGCCACCCCGCGGATTACATATATCGTTCAGCCTTTAAAAATCGAAAAATTGTCAAGGGCCATGGTAGAGGAGGTTGTGAGGGCAGCAGAAAGATAGTACAGAGAATTATGCTTAAGACAATAGAAATTTAAAAAGTAAGGCAATATAAATTGAAATGAAAAAGAATAAGAAACAAAACCCAAAAGGCCGAAAATAAAGATTAAAATTTGGCATTTAAGAAAAGAAGTATGAATGGCAAAACAAAATAAAAGAAGACTAAACTTTTTTGAAGAATGAAATGTCTCAAATGTAAGGTAAGGGAGACAAAAGGATAGTACCAAAAAACATAATGATAAAAGCATGTGAGTAAACATAATAAAAGTTTTTTTTTTTTTAAGTAAAAGACTATGAAATTAAGCATTTTAAAATTAAGCATACAAATGTAAGCGCTGACTTTTAACCT
>NW_016811744.1:288965-343842 GCF_001698545.2 Rhinopithecus bieti
TGTTTACCTACTTAAGCCTCAGCAATGGCGGGCGCCCCTCCCCCAGCCTCGCTGCTGACTTGCGGTTAGATCGCAGACTGCTGTGTTAGCAATGAGGGAGGCTCCGTGAGCGTGGGACCTTCCCGGCCAGGTGTGGGATATATTCTCCTGGTGTGCCCGTTTGCTTAAAGCGCAGTATTGGGGTGGGAGTCACCCGATTTTCCAGGTGTTGTGTGTCTCAGTTCCCCTGGCTAGGAAAAGGGATTCCCTTCCCCTTGCGCTTCCCAGGTGAGGTGATGCCTCGCCCTGCTTCAGCTCTCACTGGTCGGGCTGCAGCAGCTGACCAGCATTGATTGTCCGGCACTCCCTAGTGAGATGACCCCAGTACCTCAGTTGAAAATGCAGAAATCACCGGTCTTCTGTGTCGCTCGCGCTGGGAGTTGGAGACTGGAGCTGTTCCTCTTCGGCCATCTTGCTCCGCCCCAACCTTTTATTCTTAATCACGAGGCAAGCTCCCTTTGTTGAGCTGAGTTAAGGATGTTAATAAAAGACTGTCCAACACCTTTCTACAGGTTGGCACAAATGTAATTGCGGTTTTCGCCATTGAAAGTACTGGAGAAAACCACAATTACTTTTGCACCAACCTAATATCAGAGATGTCTGTTACTCATCCCATGGAAACCAAGACTGCTTGGAGAGAGGGTCCCTGTGCCAATGGGAAGGATTAACAATTTTTTTAAAGATTAATAAACTGTAAGATGAAGGAAGATGCGGTTTAGTTTAAGAGGGCATCAAGCTGCCATTTCCTGATATGACTTCACAAATTCCATTTAAAATACCTATAAAGATACACACAAGAAAAGACAGAAAGTAGGGCCTGCTTGGAACCATAACAAGTTGCAAAAGTCTAAGGAAATTTCCACTAACCACAATGTAAGTGAAGAGAGAAGGAGAAACACGTCCATGGACAAATGAACCCTGGCACAGCTGGCCAGAACGTATGTGGGGAAATAGTTTGGCCCTTCACCTCTCTCCACACCCAGCTCAAAGTGTCTCAGTTTGTAGCAATCAGGAAACAGGCTGGCCAGCCCCAAACTGGGTATGAATCCTGCTTCCAGGGACAGCCACTGTCATTTCCCCACTCCACTCTGTTTCTATACCCATTCAGAGACTACAATCCTAAGTAAACCCAGCAGTAAGGAGACGCAGGATTGGCAGTGATGCAATAACAAACTCACTCTAAGAAATAAAAGAATATGGAGAAAAATACTGCTTTGGGTACTCAACTGGTTGTAGAAAGACTGCCTATAAGAACCACACATGATGGGAAAAAAGGACACTACACACTAAAGAAAGAAAGGGAAGAAACTCAAATAAGGAGTGATTTCAAGGAACTCACAAACTAGAATTAACACAGCAGAAAGCCAAATTCATAATGAAGTCATATTCAGGAAGTTATTGGAAAAAATCCAAATGTATAATGAAAGAACAAGAATATAAAAATGAAGAGCAAGAAAATGGCAAGTGGAGATTTAGAAACTAAGATCTATTCAACAGATCATTGCTTCTAGTGTTAAATAACTAGAGTAAATGCAAGATGAGATAAAACAAAAATGATACTAAAAGAAAACCTAAAAAAAAGACAAAAATGTAGAGCATGTTCCAGTTCCATTCACCAACACCTCCTGGTAAAATTTTACATACCATTTTCCCAAAAGGTATACCAACAAAGGATGACATATTGGAGTAGCCTTAGGTTTCTCTGTAACTACAAATTCCTGAGAATAAAGGCCCAACCAAACTGTGTGAAGAGGAAGACATTATAAATTTGGGACAAACTCAAGATACTATATAATCTATACAGATATCCTGAAAACATTATTTGAAAACATATTGCAACTTACTGAAAAAAAAGCCAAATTCCTTAAAAATAACAGCATATTAGGACTAGCAGCATGAACTGAGACCAATTAAATTAGTTTAATTCAAATAATTATTGTTTACTTATAAAATGAACAGAAACATCTAGTGCTTTATTATTTTACTTTTATTATTTTAATTATTTTAGTATTTTAGACAGAATTTCACTATGTTGCCCAGGCTGGTCTTCAATTCCTGGCCTCCAGTAATCATCCTGCCAAGTACTAGTACTTTTTTAAAAAAGACATACAATATTTAAATTTACAATACAGCCTAAAATTCCAGATATTGCCGGGTGTGGTGGCTCATGCCTCTAATCCCAGCACTTTGGGAGGCCAAGGCGGGCAGATCACTTAAGGTCAGGAGTTCGAGATCAGCCTGGCCAACATGGTGAAACCCCCATCTCTACTAAAAATATAACATCAGCTGGGCGTGGTGGCAGGCGCCTGGAATCCCAGCTACTCAGGAGGCTGAGGCAGAAGAATCGTTTGAATCCTGGAGTCAGAGTTTGCAGTGAGCTGAGATTGCGCCACTGCACTCTAGCCTCGGAGACAGAGTGAGACTCCATCTCAAAAAAAATAAAAAACTCCAGTATTAACACATAAAATGTAGGTAAAGACAGCCCCAGTGAACCACACCTCCTTATATCTTCCCCCAATTAATCCGACTGGCCATATGATTTGCTTCAACCAACAGGAGGAGGCAGAACTGATGCTGGAACACTTCCATATCTCCACTTTAAGGAGGCCTGGCAGTTTGCACTTTGGCACTCTTGGGAAGCCTAAGCCACTATATAAGAATTATGGTTATCCTGCTGGTGGGGTTCTTGCTATATAAAAAGATCATGTAAGAAGCCACTTTGTGAGGAAGAGGCCTAAGATGGGTGGGAGGGAGATGCCCCACTGTTCCAATATTCCAGTTGAACCCAGTCATCCCTACCAAGGCACTAGCCATGTGAATGAACTGTCATGGACATTCTAGTTTAAGTGGACTACCAGATGACTGCAGTACCAGCAGAACATCCATGGGGCAAAAGAACCATCAGCTGATCCAAGTTAACCTACAGAATCATGAAAGATAATAAAATTATTTTAGTTATAAGCTACTACATTTTGACGTGATTTGTTATGCAGCAATTGAAAATGAAAATACCTTTTACAATATCTTCTGAAAGATTTTTAAAAACCTCTTTCAAATATGTTACTTTTAGAGCAGCAATTTAAAAGCAAAGAAAGACTTAAAATAGAAGACTTGGAACATTCAAACAAACAAGAGGAGGGTAGAAATATTCAAAGAGCTGAATTTAAGACAAAAAGTAGGCCAGGTATGGTGGCTCATGCCTGTAATCCCAGCACTTTGGGAGGCCAAGGCAGGCAGATCACGAGGTTAAGAGATCGAGACCATCCTGGCCAGCACGGTGAAACCCTGTCTCTACTAAAAATATAAAAATTGGCTGGGCATGGTGGTGCAGCCCTAGTCCCAGCTACTCGGGAGGCTGAGGCAGGGAATCGCTTGAACCCGAGAGGCGGAGGTTTGTGTGAGCCAAGATCGTGCTACTGCACTCCAGCATGGTAACAGAGCGAGACTCTATCTCAAAAAAAAAAAAAAAAAAAGGCAAAAAGTATTTAATTGAGACAAAGATTAACAATAATATAGTAGTTACAAACATAACATAGCAAATATCATTATATCAAAATAGATAAAGCCAAAAACTACCACAAATATTTTAAAAAGAAAAGAAAAAGAAAAGAACACAACTAGACAGGGAGATCACAGATCGCTTTCCAGCTTTAGCAAATCCAGCTAACAAAAATGCAGTCAAGGCCGGGCGCAGTGGCTCACACTTGTAATCCCAGCACTTTGGGGGTCAGAAGCAGGAGGATTCTTTGAGCCTAGGAGTTCAAGACCAGCCTGGGCAACATAGTGAGACCCTATCTCAAAAAGAAAGAAAATAAAATATAAAATAAAAATAAACCAGTCAAGAACAGAAAATCTGAGTAATATAGTTTTTACCTTGCAATGTACAACATGTTTGTATGTGTTATCTGTGGCGATATATGTGTAAATATTGAGACCTTCCAGTGTCTAGTAGGTAGCTCCCATCCCATAAAGCTTTGTGGGACTGACATAAACCATCCTGTTTTCACTGCCCAGTCCTGTGACTACTTCCTGGAAAGGAAATCTGAACCACTCTGGAGAGGGCAAAGCAAGTATACAGATTAGCAATTATATATCTTAAATCAACTTCATCTGAACCACAGTGGAAATTTCTCTCATACTACTGCAAGGGGCTAACCATTATCCCTACTTTTGAAAATTACAGTAAAAATTTGAAATTTAAGTTTTAAATTAGAAGATAGAAGATTGATGCCAAATCAGTTTGATGCCGTTTTCAATGAGAATAAAACAAACTGAAAATGTTAACAGTTGTTATCCATTCATTCAAGCAACAAATATTTGCTAACTGCATACAAAACCAGGCGCCATGCTAGGCACTGGAAATAAAAAAGAGAACAAAACAGACAGGTCATTTGTAGATGTTACCCTGTGCTGTAGTGTGAGGAGACAAACAGTAAACAAGTAAGATCACTTCAGTTAGTAATAAGTACTTAAAAAAAAGAAAATAGGGTGTTAAGAGAATAAGAAGAAAAGCCACAGACTGGGAGAAAATATTTACTAAAGACATCTGATGAAAGAATTGTTACCCAAAATATGCAAAGAACTTGTAAAATTCAACAATAAGAAAATGAACAACTTAATTTAAAAAATGGGCAAAAAAGCTAAACAAACATCTCACCAAAGATATACAGAAGGAAATAAGTATATGAAAGGTGCTCAACATTATATGTTTATTAGGAAATTGCAAATTAAAACAACGAGAGGCAGAGGCTGCAGTGAGCCAAGATCGTGCCACTGTACTTCAGCCTGAGTGACAAAGTGTGACGCTGTGTCAAAAAATAAAAATTAAAATAAAAAAATAAAGTATATTTTATTTATTTTTTTAAAAAGTTACCACTGAAGGCCGGTCGCAGTGGCTCACGCCTGTAATCCCAGCACTTTGGGAGGCCGAGGCGGGTGGATCACGAGGTCAGGAGATCGAGACCATCTTGGCTAACACGGTGAAACCCTGTCTCCACTAAAAATACAAAAAATTAGCTGGGCATGGTGGTGGATACCTGTAATCCCAGGTACTTGGGAGGCTGAGGCAGGAGAATGGCGTGAACACGGGAGGCGGAGCTTGCAGCGAGCCAAGATCGCACCACTGCACTCCAGCCTGGGTGACAGAACTAGACTCCATCTCAAAAAAAAAAAAAAAGTTACCACTGAAAAGAAATTAGCTCAAAGATGTGATAAAATGTCATCTGAGAATAAATCAAACCTCTTGAAACTAAGATATAACATAAACACCTGATAAAACGTATGCTAATGTTCACAATGAAATATAAAATCCAAATACTGAATGAAATCGAATTGTTTTCTAAACTGCACTTTCTTAAGACCAAATAACATAGTAAGGGTTGTTCTCCCTTTAAAATCTGCTCTAATTTCACTCCTACCTCTCGCCAGTGCTATCAAAACCTTGAAATATTCAAGTGGGAAATGCCATGTGAAGACTCTCTCAAAAATAAGCAAACAAATCAATCACATGACATATACTAGAATATGAAAGGGAGAAGGCACAATTTTAACGTGGCAGTGAAGAACGGCACCTCTGCCAAGGTGACGTTTAAGTTGAAACTGGAGGGATCATTTGAAAACCAGGGGAAGGGCATGCCAAACACACCAAGGCCCTGAGGCAGCCACAGCCTCCGTATCTTCAAGAAGCCGAAGGCAGGCCATGAATGAGGTGTGGAAGAGGAGGCCAGTCAAGAGGGCAGGGTCTTCATCATGCAGGTTTTGCAGGTATGGTAGGGAGTCTGGATTTTACTCAAAGCGTAATGAGAAGATGCTGAGGGTTTCAATCAGGCAATGACACAGTATGACTTGTTTTTTGTTTAAGATTTCTCTAGAAAGGACAAGAATGGAAGGAGGGAGTCCAATTAAAAGGCTCCATGGCAGAGTTGGTGGTGGCTTGGACTAGCTGGTAGTAGCAGACCTACAAAGAAGTAAATACACTTGAGATATGAAGCAGAATTAACAGGACATGTTGACAAATTATTAACAGAAATTGGGGAAAGGGTGAAGGACAAGGCGCATAGCAGAGTGATTTCTGAATGTATCAATATTATCCTTAAACCTCCTTACAAAAAATTTAAGCATTCAAAACTACCATGCAGTTGGAACTTAGTAATGATAAAGAGTCTTGGTGGAAAGTTTTAAACAGAAAACCATGATTTCTAAATCATTAGTCATGACATCTCATCTGCTTGAACAAATACATTTCAAGGCCATTCTCTTGTAGATTTTAAACCACAGCAAGAAGGTATTCAGTACTTTCTAGCATAAAAACTTCATAGAATGGACTCTGATTCATAACCATTTTGCAAATGAGTATGAGTAGGGCAAACCCTATTAAACATTTACTTCAGCATTCCTATTAGGAGCCTCCATTTTAGAAAAAGAAAGCATTTAAAAAATAAAACAATCTGGTATCAGTGACCACAAAAGGAATCTAGGAGGTTTGCGGTTGACTCTTCCCTCCCTAGAGCCCTCCCTTTATTCTCACAGACTCACATATTTGCCTTCTGCTTCTCTGGACAGTCCTCTCCCCTCCCCTGCCTGTTTTATATAGCCCCTCATTCTATGTTAGGGGCTGAATTGTGTCCTCCCAAAATTCATATGTTGAAGCCCTAATCCCCAGGTCCTCAGAACATCACAGTATTAGGAAAAAAGGTCTTTAAAAAGGTAATTAAATTAATATGAGATTTTTCAGGGTGCATCTTAATCCAGTAAGAAATCTGGACTCAGACATACACACACAAAGAGAAAAGACTACGTGAAGACAAAAGGAAAGGCTGGCATCTACAAGCCAAGGCAAGAGGCCTCAGAAGAAACCAAACCTGGTGACACCTTCATCTTCAACTTCTACCTCCAGACCTGTGAGAAAATATATTCCTGTCATTTAAACATTTAAACCACCCAGTCTGTGCTATTCTGTTAATGACGAACCTAGCAAATTGATACACTCTATATACCCTTTCCTACTCCCTGAACCCAAGAACATCTCATTCAAGGGCATGAATCTAGGTCTACTAAAATAATTCCCACCTCTCTATCTCCAGGCCAGGTGTCCCTTCTGCACTTGAAATTCCTAGTAAATACTTCCACAAGTCCCCAGGTGAGCTCCTACCTTGACCCTCCTCCACTCCACACCAGCTCTCCCCTTCCTGCATTCCCTACTTGGTGAATGGAACCAACCCAGGTGCCTAAATCAGATAGATACCTGGGAGTCACCCTCACAAAAACAAAAGTAGCTTCCATATGTTTACTCAACATGCAAGAGCTTTGCATGTATCTTATCAAATCTTCTTAAGGGTCTTACAAAGCAGGAATTACTCTCCCTATTTTATAGGTGAAGAAGCTGAGATTTGGGTTAATTGTCCAGAGCCATTCCTTTAAGAAGTGATAGAGTCAGGATTTGGGCCCAGGTCTGCCTGACTCCAGGGCCTATGCCCCTAACCTAAATTACCCCAATCTAATCAAGCCCCTCAAACCCATCCAATCTGTTTCCTAAATATCTTTTGATGTTTTCCACCTCATCTTTATCCCCCAAATGCCCTAATTTGGCCCCCAGTATCTCTTTCAACCAAGGGGTTATCAAGACTGCTCTGCCTTTGGCTTCATTCCTCTCTAGTCTAGACTCCTTCTAATACAGAAAACTGTATCACATTCTTCAGTGGCTCCCCATCCTATTCAGAATAAAATCTAAGCTTCTTTGCATTACATGGTCCTACTGCCCAGTTTCCTCACCACATTCTTAAACCCAACCACGCTCCTGAGTTACACTAAGCAGAACATGGTAAGTGCCACAGGCCCTGGTACTTCCTGTCCACCCTGGCAACCCTAACTACCCTTTAAGTCTCAGTTCAAATGCTAATTATAATGTTAGAAGAGGTCTATGGCTTACCAAGGCAAACTTAATTTTTCTTTCATCTACACTTTCACAATAGTTACTTTAGTATGCTATGAGTGTTAATTACCTAATTCTCAACAGACATTTAACTATTTTAAGGCTAGGATTGGGTTTTCCATTTTAGAATGCCTCATATCTAACACATAGAATAGGAGCTCAACAAAATGTTTGTGGCATTAATCTAACAGGATGTTACTAGATTTGTGGTAGGTAAAGAGTGGGATTCTACTAAGAAACAGACCTTTCCAGGTCAGGCACAGTGGCTCACACCTGTAATCCCAGCACTTTGGGAGGCCGAGGCGGGCGGATCACAAGGTCAGGAGATAGAGACCATCCTGGCTAACACGGTGAAACCCTGTCTCTATCAAAAATACAAAAATCATCCAGGCGTGGTGGTGGGCGCCTGTAGTCCCAACTACTCGGGAAGCTGAGGCAGGAGAATGGGGTGAACCTGGGAGGTGGAGCGTGCAGTGTGAGCCAAGATTGCACCGCTGCACTCCACCCTGGGTGACAGAGCAAGACTCTGTCTCAAAAAAAAAAATGGCTAAAGGTATACTCCCGTGAACAATATCTGGAGCATGTTTTTGTCCCCCAAAATCTCATGTTTAAATGTAATCCCCAATGTTGGAGGTGGGGCCTGGTGGGAAGTGACTGGATGATTGGGGTGGATTTCTCAGGAATGGGTGGGCACCATCCTCTTGGTGCTGTCTTCACAATAGTGAGTTCTTGCGAGATCTGGTTGTTTGAAGTATGTGGCACCTCCTCTAGCCCTCTCTCTTGCTCCTGCTCTTGCCATGTGATATGCCTGGTCCTACTTCACCTTCTGCCATGAGTAAAAGCTCCCTGAGGCCCCCCTCAGAAGCTCCCCCTCAGAAGCTGAGCAGATACTGGCACCACACTTGTGCAGCCTCCAGAACCATGAGCCAATTAAACCTCTTTTATTAATTACCCAGTCTCAGGTATTCCTTTATAGCAAAATAAAAACAGCCTAATACAAGTCTAGTCTATGCCACTGATATATTTGTCAATCCTTGTGACAATACCACTCTGCCTTAATTACTTAGATTTACACGAATTCTTGATATCTGCGATAACTGCATTTCAACACATTTACTATATCAAAAATTAAAGACAAAAACTTACAGGCTCGTGCCTGTGGTCCCAGCTACTGAGCAGGTTGAGGCAGGGCAAGAGGATCACTTGAGCCCAAAAGTTTGAGACTACAATGAACAATGATCATGTCACTCCACTCCAGCCTCTGTGACATATAGGAAGACCCTGTCTCAAAAACAAACAAACAAACAAACAAAAAAAACCCTAAAAATCCACTGAACATTAACTCTCCATTTCCCCATCCCCCAAGCCCCGGCAACTACCATTCTATTAATACTTTCTACGAACTTTACTACTTTTAGATACCTCATTTAAATGGAATCATTTAGGCCAGGCACAGTGGCCACACCTGTAATCCCAACACTTTGCGCAGCCAAGGCAGGCAGATGGCTTGAGCTCAGGAGTTTGAGACCAGTCTGGGCAACATGGTGAAATTCCATCTCTACTAAAAAGAGAAAAATGAAGGATCTCCTGACCTTTAAGGAATCAAGCTTGACATGCAAAGCCAATAAAAGCCCCTTGGGGAGTACTGGCCTCATACCTTGTCTACAGAGTCCCCGAACAGAGATCTTAACCTGTTATCAGTAAAGAATGTCACTTTCTAACAGGTCCAGGAGCTCCAAGTTTATCTTGGGACCTCAAGAGGACAGGATCACCCAACTCACAGGTATTCTGAAGATACAAGCTCATAGCTGGACTCAGCTTTAAAGGTCTTATCTGAGATTCCTTGTGGAACAGAGTTCCATCAAAGCCAATCCAAAAGGCCTATGTAGAAATAACCATTCTTGCTGCACTTTATGCAAATAATCAAGCCAAGTGTAAGACTAAAGTTTATTCTACAAACAACACACACGATCCTATCATAATTTGTTTTTACCAAAAATAAGGGCTGGAGAGAGAAATTGTGCTCCAAAGCTTATCGTAGATTTGTCATTAAATCCTAGTCTCACTAATTGTTTTAAAGCTTTCTGCCTGCATTTTAGACTAACCCTGCTTATTCCTGTGAATCATGTGGTGATCTCCTACAGCGTGAAAGAAACAAAAAGAGATGGGTAACATAAAAATCTGGATCACTATGCTAGTTCTGGGCAATTATCCTGCAAATTCTGCCAGGTAATGAAAGTGAGTAGGGTGCCCATAACCCTGAGGTTTCTTTGTTTGGGAAATAAAAGCAAGGAAAACCCCCAAAGGGAAATTCTATATCTTGGCAAGTAAAATTTTAGATTAAAATTATCTACTATACCACACTTGTGGGAATTGCTATACTCACTCTACTATTTGCAGTAGGGTTATACCTTCTAACTGAAATATTGGACAGAAAGCTTATGTCTTGTATTAATATTTGGACCCTGTATACTCAATACTGTAACTTGAATTGTTTCCTCTCACCTAGAAGCAAACTCCAAACAGTGCTGCAAACTGAACCACACATGGACATGCCATTCTTCCGAGGACCCTTAGATCAACCCTAGGAGAAGCCCTAGCTGCTGTTCCCCATTCGATGCCCCTTTTCAGCAGGAAATAGCCAGAAAGAGTCATCGCCCAAAACCCCTTGATGGTGACATCTCCACAGTGGGGAATGTTATAGGAGTTGATTAAGAAATTATTTTAGGCAGATAGGAAAAGGGGTCCTTGGGGAAGTTTTCATTTCCTTTAAAGCAGCTCCAGAAACACTTCTTGTCTAGCAAGAAAGCCCCAGCTCTTAGAGCCAAGTCAGTAACCTTTGATATGCAAATGCAGGCCATTAGAAACTGGGTCCACCCAAACATGGTGATTCCTGCTGACTTCTTGCCCTTGCTCACAGGTGCCTGGCAACATGGCCGTCCCCACATATCCCCATGTGTGTAGAGCATCATGGCACCCTGTATTTGCATATTAAAAAGCTAGAGTGGGAGGGCCAGTTTTTTCCGCGGGCTACGTGAGTGACATGCCTGGTCAAACCAATCCCCTGAGCCCTATGCAAATCAGGCACCACCTCCTCCAGCCTCCTCATATAAGCAGACACTTTTCTGCTGCACACACAGTTTTCTCTTAGTTCGAATCGCCCCCTCCCTTTATCTTTGTACAGGGGAGCTGTTTTCTTCTTCCTTCCTTCTTGCCTATTAAACTTTTCACTCCTTAAAACCAAAAGATTAAAAAAAAAAACCATCACATCAAATAACTTTACCCTACCCAGGATGTGCCCGACAACTCTGTTCTCGGGTGAAAATTTAAAATATTGGTTCACTCCCTGATGGAAACAGAGGAGAGAGAGAGGTGCTCAGTGACTCATTATGGACAGAATGAGGGCTGAAATTACTTGAGTGAGGAAGGAAAGGAAAGCAGGTCCCTGGCTGAGGTTAAGTACCAAACAGAAATCTGGGCTGAAGCAGGGAGACTTAGCCTGAGATTCTAGATTAAAAAAAAAAGTGTAACCTAGAGTAACTTGAATATAAAGGATTCCACTCTTATTTCCAAACTATTCTAACAGCTCTGAATAACATGGATATTTTAAAGGTTTATGTATATATGAATGGATGTGTATAAAACATTCAGGCCAGGCGCAGTGGTTCACGCCTGTAATCCCAGCACTTTGGAAGGCCGAGGCAGGAGGATCACTTGAAGTTAGGAGTTCAAGACCAGCCTAGACAACATGGTGAAACATGGTCTCTACTAAAAATACAAAAAAAAAATTAGCTGGGTGTGGTGGCGGGTACCTGTAGTCCCAGCTACTTGGGAGGCTGAGGCAGAAGAATCACTTGAACCAGGGAGGCACAGGCTGCAGTGAGCTGAGATTGTGCCACTGCACTACAGCCTGAGTGACAAAGTGAGACTCCATCTTAAAAAAAAAAAAAAAAATCAAAAACTCAGTCCCCAAAAGTAATTAATCTATTTATTCATTCATCACAAACCCACTAAACACATACTATATCTAGATGGGACAGACTGGCAAAGACGGACCTTGACCTGAAGAAGTGTTTAGCCTAGTCGGGTAGATTACACGTGCATATAAAAATATTAACTATAAACACGGCAGGAAGACCTAAATGCACTAAAAGAGACATAGAAGGTTATGTGAAGAAAACAAAGTAATGCCCACAAACATATACTTTTGCCCTTCTCTACTGTTCCCAAATGTTTTATATCCTTCACATATCTCTTCACTCTCCACTAAAATGTAATCTTCAAGGTCAAGGGAGTCTCTGTCTTGTTTGCTGCTGTAACTCTGCAACCTAGGGCAGTGCCTGGCTCACAGGATATGTTCCATAATCATTTCTCCAATAAATTATTGGTAAATTTATTATAATTAAAACTGCCATTTAAAAACATCTGATGAGAGTTCGGAAGTAAAGCCTTTTATCTAAGGTCATCTGATTTTCAACAAGAGTACCAAGACAATAAAATAGAGGAAGAATAGTCTTTTTAACATACGATGCTGAGACAACTTGATATTCACATACAAAATAATAAATGCAGTTGGAACCTTTCCTAACACCATACACAAAAATCGACTGAAAATGAATCAGACCTACATGTAAGCACTAAACTCTAAAACTCGTAGAAGAAACATGAGAATAAGTCTTTATTAGCTTGGATTAGACAATGGTTCCTTGGTATAACACCAAAAGCGCAAGTGACAAAAAACAAACAGATAAATTAGACTTTAACAACATTAAAAATACCTATGACACCATGAGGAAAGTGAAAACAACCCACAGAAATGGAAAAAAAATGCAAATCATATATTTGGCAATGGACTTGTATCTAGAGTACATATAAAGAACTACTGAACTCAATAATTAAAAGACAGCCCAATCAAAAATGAACAAAAAATCCCATTTATAATGGCCACCAAAAAATTAAAAAAGAAGGTACCTAGGAATATATCTAATGAAGGAGGTTAAAGTCTGCAAGGAGAATGACAAAACATACTGCTCAAAGAAATCAGAGATGAAACAAACAAATGGAAAAACATTCCATGCTCATGGCTACAGGCCATGAGATAAATATTTTTCTACAATGAGAGAAAATATTTGCAAACTACGTGATATGGTTTGGCTGTGTCCCCACCCAAAATCTCATCTTGGACTGTAAGCCCCATGTGTCAAGGGCAAGACCAGGTGGAGTAATCAGATCACCGGGGCGGTTCCCCCATGCTGTTCTCCTGATAGTGAGTCTCACGAGATCTGATGGTTTTTAGAGATGACAAAGTGCTGGTGGCCCTCGCTCGCTCTCAGCGCCTCCTCGGCCTTGGCATCCACCCTGGCCATGCTTGAGGAGCCTTTCAGTCTGCCGCTGCACTGTGGGAGCCCCTCTCTGGGCTGGCTGAGGCCAGAGCCAGCTCCCTCTGCTTGCAGGTGGTGTGGAGGGAGAGGTGCGGAGGGGAACCGGGGCTGCGCACAGTGCTGGCAGGCCAGCGCACGTTCCAAGTGGACATGGGCTCAGTAGGCCCCACACTCGGAGCAGTCATCAGGCGCCACCGGCCCAGGCAGTGAGGGGCTTAGCACGCGGGCCAGCAGCGTGGAGGAGGCACTGGGTCCCCCAGCAATGCTGGCCTGCCTGCACCAAGCTCGAATTTTCCCCCGGCCTCAGCCACCTCCCCACAGGACAAGGCTCGGGACCTGTACCCCGCCATGCCCAAGCCCCTCCGTGGTGGGCTCCCACGGGGCCTGAGCCTCCCTAGGGGCGCCGCCCCCTGCTCTGCAGCACCCAGTCCCATCTACCGCCCCAGGACTGAGGAGTGCAGGCGCGCAGCCCAGGACTGGCAGGCAGCTCTAACCGCCGCAATGGTGCAGGATCCACTAGGGGAAGCCAGCTGGGCTCCTGAGTGGGGTGGGGACTTGGAGAACTTTTATGTCTAGCCCGAGGATTGTATATGCACCAATCAGCACTCTGTGTCTAGCTTGGGGTTTGCGGATGCACCAATCAGTACTCTGTATCTAGCTAATCTGGTGGGGATTTAGAGAACCTTTATGTCTAGCTAAAGGACTGTAAATACACCAGTCTGCACTCTGTGTCTAGCTCAAGGTTTGTAAACACACCAATCAGTGCTCTGTGTCTAGCTAATCTGGTGGGGACTTGGAGAACCTTTATGTCTAGCTAGAGGATTGTAAATGCACCAATCAGCACTCTGTGTCTAGTTCAGGGATTGTAAATGCACCAGTCAGCACCCTGTCAAAATGGACCAATCAGCTCTCTATAAAATGGACCAATCAGCAGGATGTGGGTGGGGCCAGATAAGGAAATAAAAGCAGGCTGCCCAGCCAGCAGGGGCAACTCCCTCGGGTCCCCTTCCACACCGTGGAAGCTTTGTTCTTTCACTCTTTGCAATAAATCTTGCTGCTGCCCATTCTTTGGGTCTGCACTGCCTTTATGAGCTGTAACACCACAAAGGTCTGCAGCTTCACTCCTGAGGCCAGCAAGACCACGAATCTACCGGAGGAATGAACAACTCCAGACGGGAGAAATGAACAACTCCAGACGCACGGCCTTAAGAGCTGTAACACTCACCACAAAGGTCTGCAGCTTCACTCCTGAAGCCAGCGAGACCACAAACCCACCAGAAGGAAGAAACTCAACACGTCCAAACATCAGAAGGAACAAACTCCAGACACACAATCTTTAAGAACTGTAACACTCTCTGCGGCTTTATTCTTGAAGTTAGTGAGACCAAGAACCCATCAATTCCGGACACAGTTTTATAAGCGTCTACATTTCCCCTCTTGCACTCATTCTCTCTCTTGCTGCCCTGTAAAGAGGTGCCTTCTGCCATGACTCTAAGTTTCCTGAGGCCTCCCAAGCCATGTGGAACTGTGAGTAAATTAAACCTCTTTTCTTTATAAATTACTCAGTTTCAGGTATTTCTTCATAGCAGCATGAGAATGGACTAATACGCTATGCATCCAACAAAGGTCTAATAACCAGAATCTGTAAGAAATTGAAACAATTTAACAGGCAAAAACAAATAACTAACCCCATACAAAGAAGAGCTAGTATGGAACAATTCTACTGAAATTGTTTGAAAAAACTGAAGGCGGGACTCCTCACTAACTCATTATTTGAGTCCAGCATCATTCGGATACCAAAATCTGGCAGAGACACAATGAGAAAACTGCAGGCCAAGAACCCTGATGAACACAGATGCAAAAATCGTCAAAAAAAAAAACTAGTGAATAGAATCTAGCAGCACATAAAAAGCTAATCCACCACCATCAGTAGGCTTTATTCCTGGGATTCAATGTTGGTTCAATATACACAAATCAATAAATGTGATTCATCACATAAACAGAACTAAAAACAAAAACCACATGATAATCTCAAAGTTCAAAGGCTTTCAATAAAATTCAACATCCTTCAGGTTAAAAACCCTCAACAGGCCAGGTGCAGTGGCTCACGCCTGTAATCCCAACACTTTGGGAGGCCAAGACGAGCAGATCATGAGTTCAAGAGACTGAGATCATCCTGGCCAACATGGTGAAACCCCATCTCTACTACATTAGCTGGGTGTGGTGGTGCACACCTGTAGTCCCAGCTACTCAGGAAGCTGAGGCAGGAGAATTGCTTGAACCCAGGAGGCAGAGGTTGCAGTGAGCCAAGATCACGCCACTGCACTCCAGCCTGGCGACAGAGCGAGACTCCATCTCAAAAAAAAAAAAAAGAGCAAGAGAGAGAGAAGGAAACAGATATACCAATGGAACACAACAGGGAACCCAGAAATAATGCCACACGCCTACAACCATCTACTCTTTGATAAAGTTAACAAAAACAAAGAATGGGGAAAGGACTCCCTATTTAATTAATGGTGCTGAAATAATGGGCTAGCCATATGCCAAAGATTGAAACTGGACCCCTTCCTTACACCATATTAAAACTATAAAAACTTTGGAAGATAACCTAGGAAATACATTCTGGATATAGGACATGATAAAGATTTCATGAAGATGCCAAAGGCAATTGCAACAAAAGCAGAAATTGACAAGTAAGATCTAATTAAGCTTCAGAGCTTCTGTGCAGCCAAGAAAATATCAACAGAGTAAACAGACAACCTACATAAGAAAATATTTGCAAATTATGCATCCAACAAAGGTCTAATATCCAGAATCTATAAGCAACTTAAATCAATAAACAACCCCATTAAAAAGTGGGCAAAGGACATGAACACTTTTCAAAAGAAGACATGTAAGTGGCCAAGAAGCATATGAAAAAATGCTCGACAACGCTAATCATTAGAGAAATGCAAATCAAAGCCACAATGAGATACCATCTCACAGCAGTCAAAATGGCTATTATTGAAAAGTCAAAAAATAACATGCTGGCAAGGTTGCGGAGAAAACGGAACACTTATATACTGCTGGTAGAAATGTAAATTAGTTCAGTCATTGTGGAAAGCAGTTTGGCAATTTCTCAATGCAAAGCAGAATTACCATTTGACTCAGCAATCTCATCATTGCGTATATACCCAAAGGTATAAAAATTGCTGTACCATAAAGACACATGCACGCGTATGTTCATCGCTGCACTATTCAATAGCAAAGACATGGAATCAACCTAAATGCCCACCAATGGTGGAACGGATAAAGAAAATGTGGTATATATACCCCATGGAATAATATTGTAGCCATAAAAAAGAACAAGATCGGCCGGGCGTGGTGGCTCACGCCTGTAATCCCAGCACTTTGGGAGGCCGAGGCGCGCGGATCACGAGGTCAAGAGATCAAGACCATCCTGGCTAACACGGTGAAACCCCGTCTCTACTAAAAATGCAAAAAATTAGTCGGGCGTGGCGGCAGGCACCTGTAGTCCCAGCTACTTGGGAGGCTGAGGCAGGAGAATGGCGTGAACCCGGGAGGCGGAGCTTGCAGTGAGCCCAGATCACGCCACTGCACTCCAGCCTGGGCGACTGAGCGAGACTCCATCTCAAAAAAAAAAAAAAAAAAAAAAGAACAAGATCATGTCCTTTGCAGCAACACAGATGGACCTGGAGGCCATTATCCTAAGTGAATTCACACAGGAATAGGAAACCAAATACCATAGGTTCTCTCTTCTAAGTAGGAGCTAAACATTGGATATGTATAGACACAAAGAAAGGCACAACAGACACCAGGACCTACTTAAAGGTGGAGGGAGGGAGGAAGGTAAGGACAGAAAAACTACCTATCAGGTTCTATGCTTATTACCTGGGCGGCAAAATAATCTGTACATCAAACCCCTGTGACACAAAATCTACCTATATAACAAACCTGCACACGTACCCCTGAACCTAAAATAAAAGTTAAAAACAAAGAGAATTTACAAATAGCTTCCTAAGTAGAATTTTTAAGTCTTCTTCCTCCCCACCCAATAATAGCTCTAACACTTCAGATTTACAGATTATAAATCTTCAACACATATCAATAACTAAGATAGTCTTTGATAAAAATCAAAACTATTCTTAAAATTCAACTCTGAGTAAACTTTCATTCTGTTTCAAGTGTTATATGGGTCCTTTTTGTTTGCCTGCAAGTAGAAACTGTGTTACTTGTCTTGTGTTCAATATAATATAATGTTTGGCAAGTGGTAATCATCTAATACACAACAAAGCTTACTTCTTTCTTGCTCCAAAACTGAAAATGGCTTTATAAAACTCTATAATTTTCAGGAAGAGTTGGAGAAATAACCCTAAACATATAAAACTGCAATGATATTACTGTGGGCAACATGATAATAAACCACTCCTTCTGTTAGAAAAGAATTAACATAGCAACTTGCTTTGTCCGTAATTTTAGTCTGATGTAATCCTAAAGCTGGAGGGTGTGATTTGTGACAAATGGACCTGAGTCAAGGACACAATTTCCTTGACGAATTGAGTTTATTCAGTTGGTCACAGAGGGAGTAAATATGTATGATTCAGCATCAAGACTTATCTTCAGGACGTTTAAGGACAAACTTCCCGTAACTACTCTTATTCAGACCAACTCTGTCCTCTTCACGGCTGAACCATGGCACGGGTATTAGGTATTTTCAAAACAGCTGATAAAGTTGATAGACGTGCTTGGCTGAAGGTAATTTTAAAGGTTAAAAGTCATCATCCAAGTTTGTTTTCAACAGATACTACACTTTGTGTTTTTCTTAGAAACCCCGAACACACGAGTAGCCCTTCCTTTTTTGTTCTTCCCCAACACAAATAGATGACATTTACAATCACAAATACTCTGTGAGGCTATAGAATAAATAAGTGCACTCACTGTCACACCATCACTTTCTCCTCTGCTCAAGGAAACAAGTCAAAACAAGAATAAGTGTAAATCCACCCTAATTTGAAGTATAGAGGTAAATTAGTTACAAACTTTAATTCTTAGATATAACAAATTACCTGCTGAACACTTGAGGACCATTCACTACTCTGAATTATAGAGAGATGTCAAGATTACAGTTTGAATGGAAAAAAGGTGCTACTAATTCAAGAGAACTTACATTTTAAAATCTTATCAAGGGATCCTATACTGAATTCTAACATCTAACATCTAATTCTAACATTAGATTAACATCTAAGCCAGATGTTAATCAATGGCTCACTTGTACTATTTGAATAAAATAATTATGGCATTATTCTGTTGATTCCTTTAATATTAAGAGACCCTTAATAGACCCCTAAAAATTACTACCCATTGGTGATAACTGCTTCTTATTCTCTTATAGGAATCCTGCCCAGCTCCCTCATAAAGTAGCTACTAATAAAGAAATCTTTTAAAAGAAATACAATTTAAAACATTAAATTTAAAATGTTAGCAGCATACCATTTTAAGAAAGTATGATTAGCCGGGCGTGGCTCAAGGCCTGTAATCCCAGCACTTTGGAGGCCGCAGACGGGCGGATCACCGAGGTCCCAGGGAGATCCGAGACCATCCTGGTAAAACCGGTGAAACCCCGTCTCCTATAAAAAATACAGAAAAAACTAGCCGGGCGAGGTTCGGCGCTTGTAGTCCCAGCTACTCGGGAAGGGCTGAGGCAGGAGAATGGCGTAAACCCGGGAGGCGGAATGCCTTGCAGTGAGCTGAGATCTGGCCACTGCACTCCAGCCCGGCCACAGAGCAGACTCCATCTCAAAAAAAAAAAAAAAAAAAAAAAAGTATGATTAGTATTCACTTTGTTTTCAAAATTTTTAAAATAGGAAAGTTGCCGTCCATCAACCTAGTTAAACATGATTAAATAGGTGACATTGTAAATAGAAGACCTAAGTCTTACAGATTTCCTACTGGGGGAAAAACTTACAAACAATAAAAAGAGATAAGGTTTACTGAAGCACTATTCACAATAGCCAAGATATGGAATCAACCTAGTGTCCAAAAACAGATTAATGGGTAAAGAAAATGTGGTATATCTACACAATAGAATACTATTCAGCCACAAAAAAAAGAATGAAATTCCTGTCAGTCACAGCAACACAGATGGAACTAGAAGACATTAAGTGAAATAGGCCAGGACAGAAAGTTCACCACATCTTCACTCATGTGCAGAAGCTAAAAAAAAGTTGATCTCATAGAATTAAAAAGTAGAACAGAAGAGTCTAGTGTTCTAGTGTTCTAAAGCATGGTAGGATGATTATAGGTAACAATAATATATAGTTTCAAACAGCAAAAAAGAGGATACTGAATGTTCCCAACACAAAGAAATGATGTGTTTCAGATGATGGATATGCTAATTACCACGGCTTGATCATTACACATTGTACACATGTATCAAAATACTACATTGTACCCCATAAATATGTACAATTAATGTGTCAATTAAAAAAATCTTCAGAACACATCCAAAGTTGGCTGAAAAAAATAACTGAAAATTTTAAACTATACGGTCAATGGTAGCAAAGAGAATTTATCACTAAGAATTGTGTGAGAAAGTTCTACAATCTTAAAATAATAGAGGTACGGTACGCATTAGTATTTTTTTCTAGCTTAATTTATTTATGATACTATCGTTGCCCTTGCCAACTGTTAAGTCCCCTTGGGGTGGGTCTCTTCATCCTTTGTACAATGCCTAACAGATAAAAATGCTTAATGTTCCACTTTCTTGGCCTTAAGAATTCTTTATTTTCTTTGCTTTCTATATGTTTTTCTTGTAAGTATTTTCAAATTTCTCATGTTGAATATTAGAAGAAAATTCATGGAAATACTACAGAGAAAAATACTCAATTCTTTCTAAACATAACTTTTACAATATTGGTAAAGAAACTGTGGAGTCTTTAAAAACTACATTATTCCTCAAGAAATGCCCTTTTAAAGCATCTGGGAAAGAAACGTAATTTCAGTTAACAACATAAAAGGAAGGACAAACTCTTAACACTATTTAATATATGTGGTGTATGAACTAATTTAATGACCAAAAAAGGAAAAATTGTTCTTTAGGAAGTTTTGGGATAATAAAACAGGTTTACCAAATAAAAGAGAGAAACAGGATGCTTTAATGATTCCCATATCCTTGACAAAAAAATTGTTTCTTTGTTCTGTAGCTGGGCGCAGTGGCTCACGCTTGTAATCCCAGCACTTTGGGAGGCCAAGGCGGGTGGATTACCTGAAGTCAGGAGTTCGAAATCAGCCTGGCCAACATGGTGAAACCCCACCTCTACTAAAAATACAAAAATTAGCTGGGTGTGGTGGTGTGTGCCTGTAATCCCAGCTACTCAGGGGGCTGAGGCAAGAGAATCGCTTGAATCTAGGAGGAGGAGGTTGCAATGAGCCAAGATCATATATCACTGCACTCCAGCCTGGGTGACAAAGGGAGGCTCTGTCTCAAAAAGAAAAAAAAAAAAATGTACTTTGTTCCTTTAACTAGTCTTCTAATACTTAAAAAGCTTTATAACCTAAGATGAAATTCAGACTACTGAATTTAGTTATACAAAATATATACATATAAATATATAGATATAGATATGTGCTAATGAGCTGTACCTTTTTCCCATGAAAATTGCAACCAAACAGTATTTAAAAACTAACAACACTGACCACAGGCAATTTCCCTTCTGTAGGATTTAGGGTATCACATGTGTTCTCATCAAGTTTATTTAAAACATTAATAATTTTTCCTATAACTAATAACAGTGAGTTGGGTTTGAGAGATCAACCTGCCTGTTGAAAACAGCTCAGTAATTTATTTTAAAACATCTTTTCAAAAGAATTGAAAATTACAAGATAGTAAGAAATTACCAAGTAAAACTAAAAGAGAATTCAACAAATAACACTGGGAAAATAAATATCCACATGCAACAGAATGAAGCTGGACCCTTACCTTACAACATACACAAAAATTAACTCAAAATGGATAAAACACATAAACATTAGAGCTAAAAATGTAACAATCTTAGAAGACAACGTATGGGGAAACTTCTGTCACATTTGATTTGGCAGTGATTACTTGGATATGATATCAAAAGCACAAGCAGCAAAAGAAAAAAATAGACAAAACTGGACTACGTCAAAACTAAAAATACTATCAACAGAGTTAAAAGGCAACTCACAGAACTGGAAAAAATATTTGCAAATCATACATCTGATAATGAACTACTATATAGAATATTTATAAAGAACTCTTAAAACTCAACAACAAAAAATAGGCTAATTCAAAAATGGGAAGAGGATTTGAATAGATGTTTTTTCAAAGAAGATATGAAATGGCCAATAGGCATATGAAAAGATGCTCAACATCATCAGAAAAACACAAATCAAAACCACAATAAGACACCACTACTTCACACCCATTAGAACGGCAATTAGACAGAGTCTCGCTCTGTTGCCTAGGCTGGAATGCAGTGGCGCGTTCTCAGCTCACTGCAAGCTCCACCTCCCGGGTTCACACCATTCTCCTGCCTCAGCCTCCCGAGTAGCTGGGACTACAGGCGCCCACCACCACGCCTGGCTAATTTTTTGTAGTTTTTTTTAGTAGAGATGGGGTTTCACCGTGTTAGCCAGGATGGTCTCAATCTCCTGACCTCTTGATCCACCTGCCTCGGCCTCCCAAAGTGCTGGGATTACAGGCGTGAGCCACCACACCCAGCCAGCAATTATTTAAAACAAAAAACAAAAACAAAAACTGAAAATAACAAATGTTGGCTAGAACGTGGAGAAACTGTAACCATTCCGGCATTACTGGTGAGAACATAACATGGTGCAGCTGCTGTGGAAAATATGGCAGTTCCTCAAAAAAATTAAACACAGAATTACCATATGATCCACCAATTCCACCTTTAAGTCAAAGAAAAATCAAAAGGAAAATTTTAAAGCATCTTGAGGGCTGGGCGTGGTGGCTCACGCTTGTAATCCCAACAGTTTTGGAGGCCAACACGGGTTGATCACTTGAGGTCAGGAGTTCGAGACCAGCCTGGCCAAAATGGTGAAACCCCACACAAAAAAATTAGCTGGGCGTGGTGGCGTGTGCCTGTAATCCCAGCTACTCAGGAGCCTGAGGCAGGAGTATCACTTGAACTTGGGAGGCAGAGGTTGCAGTGAGCTGGGATCACAACACTGCGCTCCAGCCTGGACAACAGAGCTAAACTCCATTTAAAAAAAAAAAAAAAAAAAAAAAGCTAAATTTTATGTTATGTATATTTTACCACAAAAAAAAGTAAAAGGAGAATGAAAACTCAGCATGAAAAGCAAGTTCTGAAACCACACTTCCTCTAAAGTATCTTTATCGGTCATGGGAAACTAGAACCTATGTTTTAAAAGATTCTCAGGATGACCAAGATGGAAATAAAGCTGAGGGTCACACAACAAGGGCCATCTAATCTGAGACTCTCCTCACAATAAGCTGGAATCCTAAAGGGGCACGTCCTCACAGTGAGAATGACATGAACTAGATTATGGTCTAAGGTCACACTGCTTTTCTCAAACTTCAAACTCGGCTCTGTAATCATCCCCTGGACTAGAATACTCCCAAGTGTCGGTCAGACAGAAGTGTACACTGTCTAAGTACCTACGCTGTGGACTTAAAATTACTCTTGTAAATAATTCTTCAAATGCAATATCCAGGCCCCAGTCAAGGATAGCGGAGTATGCAAGAAATGTAGGGATAAGCAGCAGAAAGGAAAAGGGGTCAGGAAAGAACCTTAGAAAGTGGATTATCAGATGCAGATTCTATGTGTTTTCTGTGATAGAAGAAATAAAATGACAGGTTGGAAACATTTAGCAGAGAACTAAACACTATAAATAGTAATAGATTTTTACACGAAAAAATAGAGACACTAGAACTAAAAATAAAATATAACTCCAACTAAGAACTGAATGGAAAGGTTTAACAGATTAGATTCACCTTCAGAGATAATTAATAATGAAAAGACAAAAGACAAGTCTAGAGATATGCTGGAAGTAGTTTGAATCAGCTTGCAAGAACCAATTATGTGTAGCTCTTCCTAATTCTGCATCAGTCAAGTCAAATTGGTTGCCTGAAACTACCATTGATAAGGATATTTATACTACGGAAATCAACAAATACTACAAATCAGGGCTTCTTTTTCCCCGGAGAGCCATTTTGCCAGCACACATTTGGAAGTTACCATACAGAATTTAGGACAGGGAGACAAAAGAAAAAAAAAAAAAGTAAGTAGGGAAGAGAGGGTAAGAAATGTAAAGGGTATAAAAGAGGGCTCAGGGCCGGGCACGGTGGCTCAAGCCTGTAATCCCAGCACTTTGGGAGGGCGAGACGGGCGGATCACGAGGTCAGGAGATCGAGACCATCCTGGCGAACACGGTGAAACCCCATCTCTACTAAAAAAATACAAAAAACTAGCCGGGCGAGGTGGCGGGCGCCTGTAGTCCCAGCTACTCGGGAGGCTGAGGCAGGAGAATGGCGTAAACCTGGGAGGCGGAGCTTGCAGTGAGCTGAGATCCGGCCACTGCACTCCAGCCCGGGCGACAGAGCAAGACTCCGTCTCAAAAAAAAAAAAAAGAGGGCTCAAAACATATTTAATTAAAGTTTCAAAAACTGAATAGAGAAAAGAAACACTTTTATCAGTTAGTGGCTAAGCTTTTTCCAGAACTAATTACCAAATCATAGATTTAAGAAGCCAAATGAATGCATTGCAGGACAAAAAGAAATCTGCAATGAAGACTGACTTCTGTATCATTAGAGTAGCCTTTGTGTTTTTAAATCTATGAGTTTTCCCTTTATCTCCAAAAATTATAAATGCTACCAGAATTGAGACAGACAGGGATTTATTTTCATTAATTTTGCCTATGATGAAGCCTACGCTTTGGAACTATAGCTTCAGAACTTTTCAGCTCAAGTAGCTGGGCATGGTGGCTCACACCTGTAATCCCAGCACCATGAGAGGTGGAGGCAGGAGAATCACTTAGGCAAGGAGTTCGAGACCAGCCTGGACAACATGGCAAAACCCCGTCTCTACAAAAAATACAAAAGAATTAGCCAAGTGCGGGGGCGTGTACCTGTTAGTCACAGCTACTCGGGAGGCTGAGATGGGAGGATGGTTTAAATCCAGGAAGAAGAGGTTGCAGTGAGCCAAGATTGTGCCATTACACTCCAGCCTGGGCAATATAGTGAGACCCTGTCTCCAGGGAAAAAAAACAAAAAATAAAAAACTTTTCAGGTCAAGAAAGTTTTCTACTGCTTTTATATTTTGCTTCTGTTCCATTTATTCTGGTTTCTCCACTGGGAACTTATTCATCAGTATGGTACTTCTCTGTCTTCAGTATCTGTCATTTTCACCCTCATCATTTCCGTCATTATTTTCTCCTCCTAAAAAAATCTCAAATAAATACTATAGGATTGACCC
This sequence comes from Rhinopithecus bieti, assembly GCF_001698545.2. Taxonomy (NCBI): domain Eukaryota; kingdom Metazoa; phylum Chordata; class Mammalia; order Primates; family Cercopithecidae; genus Rhinopithecus; species Rhinopithecus bieti. The sequence continues at coordinate 313,793 of NW_016811744.1, forward strand.
ATTCATCGTATATAGGATTGACTCCATTTTCTGCAGGATCAGCTCTGCTGTGTGCAACTGTCATTACAGATTTTGGCTATTGCATTTTCAGATTATTGTCATTGTTTTCTTTTGGTCACCTTTATTCCAGCTTCTTTTAAAATCTCATTCTGATTTTTTTGTCATAACTTTATGTTTTGGTTTCCTAGAGGTCTTACTTTTTGCTCTGTTACTAAGAATAAAATCTGACACTTCTCACAAATATCTTTTGTACATCATAATAAATGATATTCAATATTATTTTTAAGACTTTCTCCCTCATCTTTGGGGTAATGGTTCCCTTATTTTATGCAGATATCTTTCATGCAGATTTCCTTCATAGTCCCCATGAAAATAATCCTTGAAAATAGATATAATTTTTAATGGCAGGGTATATAGATTGCCCTTGATTCCCATCACTATCAATTTGGATGGTGAAAAATTGCTCACACTTAATTTGGTTGGGTTTTAAGTGTACAGGCTGATATACACAGTCCATGGCTGAATTTATAGTACTAAGCAGGCAGTACAACCAAGTTGGGCTGATTTAAAATCTATTATTCCTTTCTTCTCATATTATGAGAATTCATTCCTACATCAACAGGAACACTCTGTAGTTTGTTTTTTAACAGAAAATGAATGATAACCTGAAAACCCAAAAGCACACTCCTTTTAAGGTTCTTCTAAACACAACATCTACTGCTACATCACATCCCTGGAATGTAATATCCTAACACTTTCCTTTCATTCTCTTCCATATTACACATTGGAAATTTAGTCTCTGAATAGATGTATAAAAAATAGTGTGGAACACGCGGATTTGAAAGAGCTGGGAGAGAGAAAAATTTCTGAGGAGGTTAATGGGCTTTTAATATGTAATAAAATATATAATATGAACGAAATAGTGCAAGTTCCCATAGTCATTCATGGTAACCTGTGTCTCCAAGGTATAAACAAACAACAGGAATGGATCAAAGCCTCTTCCTATCCACTTCCCACCTTAATCTCCTGTTTTAGAAATCAAACCATAAACAGACCACTAAGACTTTTTTAGTCTACTCCAATGTAGTAAGTAGTTAGTAGAAACAACTCTAAAACTGAGAAATGATTGATCACTACTTTTCCCAATGCCATTATGGAACTATACGCATATTTTAATGAGAAACTGGAAGAAAGAATATCACACATGGCAAGCCTAAAGTAAGTATTTTTCCATAGGTACATTTTTTAAACAAAAAAGTTGATATTAATCTCTATGTTTGAACATAGTCAACTAAAATGTCATGGTGACAGGTGCTGACTGTTACAGAAAGTAAATGAATTATTTCACAACAGAAGGATGAAAATTGAGACATAATTATTGTAAACATCTGAAAATTATAAATGTCTATAATGATTTTATACATAACAAAATAAACACTGATTTCTTTTCCACATCACTTAAAGTTTGAACATGATATTTTAGGATGTCTACTCTATCGAGTAAACACAGAATTTATCATTCTAGACAAATTCTACTCTATCGAGTAAACAGAATTTGTCATTCTAGATAATCAAGGAAATGACATAAATGTGTTTCAAAAGCATTTAATGCATAGGTAGCTATAAACAGGCAAGCAAGGAAAGGCAGGGTAATTTTGAGGAGACAGCCTACCCATACAAGCTGATATTGTTTGTTTTTACAGGGTTTTTTTTTTTTTGGGTGGGGGGTGGGGAGACAAGAGTCTTGCTCTGTTACCCAGGCTAGAGTGCAATGGCACGATCTTGGCTCACTGCAACCTCTGCCTCCCAAGTTCTAGTGATTCTTGTGCCTCAGCCTCCTGAATAGCTGGGATTACAGGTGCCCACCACCACACCTGGCTAATTTTTGTAGAGAGAGGGTTTTTAGTAGAGACGAGGTTTCACCATGTTGGCCAGGCTGGTCTCAAATTCCTGACCTCAAGTGATGTGCCCGCTTCAGTTTTCCAAAGTGCTGGGATTACAGGCATGAACCACCATGCCCAGCCACCCGCTGATATTCTTGAGAACAATTATCAGAATCATAACTCCTCAAATGTGGAAAATAACTTCAAATTAAGAAAAGTCGTATAATTGTGTTTTTTTCCTTTTTACATATCATAATGATCATTTCATTAGTAAAGTAACCCTGAGCTCACTATTTCTAACATAACTATGCTGCCAAAAACATTTAGTACTCAGCCAGGCGTGGTGGCTTACGCCTGTAATCCCAGCACTTTGGGAGGCCAAGGCAGGTGGATCACGAGGTCAGGAGATAGAGACCATCCTCACTAACACGGTGAAACCTCGTCTCTACCAAAAAAATACAAAAAGCCGGGCATGGTGGCAGGTTCCTGTAGTCCCAGCTACTCGGGAGGCTGAGGCAGGAGAAAGGCATGAACCCAGGAGGTAGAGCTTGCAGTGAGCCGAGATTGCACCACTGCACTCTAGCCTAGGTGACAGAGCAAAACTCTGTCTCCAAAAAAAAAAAAAAAATTTCAGTAGCCTAATAAATTTCTCTTAGTAAGTAGTTCAAATTCAGTGAACCTTTACTATGTGCCAGATACTGTTTTAAGAGATTTACACGTACTAACTGATTTCTCTGAAGAAGTACTATTATTATCCCCATTTTAAAGATTGGAAACTAGGGGACACAAAAGTCAAGAATTTGCCAAGGTTTTTATTCTTGCTGCATAAGAAATTCACCAAAATGCAACTTGAAAAAACAATTTTATCATACGCATGAATTCTGTGGGTCAGAAATTTAGAGCAAACACGAAGGTAAGGAACAATGTCTGAGGCCACAACTGAAAGGACACAACAATTAGGGATGACTCAGTGGGACCGGAGTCATTTGAGGAAATCACTTACATGTGTGATTGTTGATGCTACTGTCGGCTAGAATCTAAACTGGAGCTGTCAACTAGGGCAGCAGTCCCCAACCATTTTGACACCAGGGACCGGTTTCAAGAAAGACAATTTTTTTCCACAGAGGAGGGCAGGGGGATGCTTTTGGGATGAAACTTTCCACCTCAGATCACCAGGCATTAGATTCTCAGAAGGAGCACACAACCTAGATCCCTCACATGCACAGCTCACAATAGGGTTTGCAATCCTGTAAGAATTCAATACAGCTGCTGATCTAACAGGAGGCTGAGCTCACCTCCTGCTGTGCAGCCAGGAGTGGGGAATGGGGAGGATGGGACTGGGGACCCCTGAACTACGGCCCTACAGATAGTCTTTCTCTGTAGCCTGAGCTTTCTTCATAGCAGGCAGCTTCAGAATAGTCAAGCATCGTGCATGGCAGCACAGAGATCCAAAAGCAAGTGTCCCAGAAAACAAAGTGAAGGCTGCACTGCCTTTTCTGACTTAGCCTCAGTCATCGTGCAGTACTTTCACCATATTCTATTGGTCATAAGCTAGTTGTGGCTAGTCGTGAGCCTGTGCAGATTCAAGAGTAGAGGACAGAGACCCCTCTTCTCAATGGAGACTATAGAGAGCAAGGGGCTGAAAGTGGAAAATACACGTCTGGAAAGTATAACATGCCACCATCTTATAGCAAAGATTCACAGTGCATGCTCTTAACTACCATACTTGACTGCTTGCTCAAAAAGTGGCACACTCTATAGTACATAACAACCACACTCTTGACCAGATCTGACAGTTTTGGGGTGGCCTGAAATACCATTCAGAATATGAAATAGGCAATGGTACCTCAGAGAAAGAGACTGAGCTCCGAAGAAACTTCTTTAGACTGTAGTATCTTCACATTCATCTCCCTCTGGAAGCCATCAGTGAAGACAGTGAGAGGATTCTCTACCAAGAAAAACAAGGCTGGGAGCAGTGGCTCACACCTGTAATGCCAATACTTTGGGAAACTGAGGCAGGAGGATCACTTGAGCCCAGGAGTTTGAGGCTGCAGAGATTCATAATTGCACCATTACAATCCAGCAGTCTGGGCAACACAACAAGACCCCATCTCTTAAAAAAAAAAAAAAAAAAAAAAGGAAAAGAATAAATAAAATATGTGTCTCTTATAACCTCTCCATCATGGTTATTTCCAGTGGTGGCAAATTCCATCACAAAAATCATTGTAAATGCTCTGGAAGAGGGAAAGGGGTGCCCTATAGACATCCTACTCTCACAGACTTGACTTCCAGTATCTCACCATCACCTGGTGTTCAATATTACAGATCCAACCCAAATGAGATTTTAATTTCTGATGTGTCATTAAAACATCTACAACACAAGATTTACATGCTTTACATATATATCAACAATTTTCTCATATCAGAAGGAAAGTTGCAATTCTAGGAGCAAGTTTCCAGAATCTTTTGGTTTGCGGTGGGGTGGGTGGGGGAAGTTGGGGAACTAGTCCAAACAAATATTAATTGATTATATCACAAGTACTTAATTAAAACTTACTGCTAATTCTTCTGCTGATTTCAAATGGTTTGGAAAGACTAGAGTAGAATTGAGAGTTCGAGAATCAGGCTATGAAGACCCTCTCCAACGTTAAATCTGTCAGAATCAGAGTCCTGGAACAAAGCCAGACAAAAGCAAGGTGCAAACTGTCTCACCAAACTAAACACCACAACCTTCATTAACAGCCAAGGAGACCGATGTTTTTTAAGTGGTAGGGTTATTAAGTGGGTTGTGAACAAATACCTCCCCATTAAGAGTTCTTCCGAACACTGTTGTAAACACCTCAAAGTCACCAAGAAATTTCTATTAAATCTGATTATTTGCTGAAAATAATAAAATCACTATCTTTAACAAATCCTTGGTTGATACAAAAAGAAAAATCAAGAATGCTTTCTATTTTGGTTTATGTACTAAAATGCACAGAAACAGGCTACACCTGTAGTTTATTTACAGAGAAACATTCTGGCAAAATTAACATAACTGGCTAAATATTACTTCTTTAGAAATACTGGTTTAGTAATAATTTTAAAAAACAAAAACTGCTTTACCAGTTTAACTTTATTTGAAGACTTTAGGTCAAATTTTCATTTTGAATAAAATTTCAATTAACACAAATAACAACCAAACAGTAGATAAGAAATTTAATGAATAAACTCTTTTCTGTTAAGACTTCCCTTAAGTAAATTTTTCCAGAGGTACTGTGTTCTGGCTATGTGTTCTGGCTCTGTTTCTTTTAATAAATTACAGAAAGGAAAAAGGTGGGGAGGGGAATGTGACAGTCACACTTAATCCACACCAGGCTGCCATATGTCACTTTTTGTCCTTTACTGGTTCATTGACTATTCATGAATTAACTACCTGAAAAGTGTTATATTTATCTGTACAGGCACAAAGCTGTCAATTCAGTTCAAAGCATGCTTGCCTTTGTTGTCAATGAGAAAAGGTCTCTCTATATGACACTATCCTATAAGTACTTTAAAAATCTACATTGATATAGTGAGTTTCTATGTTGATACTAGCTGTGCCTTACTACTATTTTTTAATGACTATTGTATCAAAGGAAAAATGAAGCAGTCCCAGCTTTTAGAGCCCCTGGCCTCTAAGGATTTCCACAGAAGCCCCAAATCCTATTCCCTCCTATACTTTATTATCAATGGTCTTACTGTTTTCATTTCTTTTCTTCCTTTATCCATGCTTGTTTCTGGCAGTATCCTCTGCTATTAACTTACCTCATCAAAGCTACCTGAGTACTGACCAGTGCTTCCCCAGGATGCATTACATCAGCTCTAGCTCAGAATCTGCCCTAGAGTTTCCTATTCCCTCCCACGGTCATTGCCATGAACGATTTAATGGTTCATTCATATTCCAACTTGTTTGCCAGCATCTAGATAAGACATTTTTTAAAAGGCATAAAAAGAGACACTCAGCTTTCATTACTATCAGACAAGAAAATAGGAAAAACAAGCTTGCCTAAGACATTTTAAAGTGCTTCCTCGATAGCTTCAAGCTTAAAACTACCATTACAAATCCAACATATCTGTCCTGAGACAGCAAGATCAGAGGGAGAGAGTAAATATATATAAACACATACCTGCATCCTAAAACTTCTCTGAATAGCTTAAATAAAAAAGGACTGTGAAATCTACACTCCCAAATTACTGGCATTTGAAAGTTTTATGATGATAAATAAAGCAAAAAAAGTAAATGGAATTTAATTTTCCCTAGATGTATTTGACAAAAATTGACATTAATGTTCAAAACACATAAAAGTTATTTCATAGTTAGTGATTAAGGCAAAAGACCTAATCCAAAAGAAAATAGTGTTTTATAAATAGTTCCAACATACCATGTTTTCCATGTTTTATTTCAACATATCTTTTGAATATCCCAAAACCTAAAAAAAAAAATTCTTTGTAATTCAAGAAGGTGGCTGAAACCTGTACTTCCATTAACAGACAGTGATATGGTTTGGCTGTGTCCCCACCCAAATCTCATCTTGAATTGCATCTCCCAGAATTCCCATGTGTTGTGGGAGGGACCCAGAGGAAGGTAAATGAATCATGGGGGCCAGTCTTTACTGTGCTATTCTCTTGACAGTCAATAAGTCTCATAAGTCTCACGAGATCTGATGGGTTTATCAGGGATTTCCGCTTTTGTTTCTTCCACATTTTTCTCTTGCCATTGCCATGTAAGAAGTGCCTTTCACCTCCCACCATAATTCTGAGGTCTCCCCAGCCATGTGGAACTGTTGAAGTCCAATTAAACCTCTTTTTGTTCCAAGTTTTGAGTATGTCTTTATCAGCAGCATGAAAACAAACTAATATGGACAGGAAGATGAAGCAGAAGGAACCTTGATATTTCAAAGCTCCTCTAGGACATAAGACTAAGTCATCAAATTCCTAAAGTAATTAATGTATGCAATTAATGCTTATGCCTCAGAAAACAAAAGATTCAAATACAACTTGAATATTTTTATGATAAAAAACTAATTGAAGAGATTTTTCCATATTAATAGTATATAGTTGTTTTACAGTAAGTATTATGTACCCTCAGAAGCCCCTAACCTGTTTGTTTCTTCTGTATTCCATAACTTTATCAAATGTATCACTATTTGCTCAGTCTTCTAGGATTAAAAACCTCTTCATCACATTTTCTTCATTAGTCAGGATTAGGTTCAGCTGCATGCAACCACATATGACAAGAACAAAAACAGACAAAAGCAATGGCTTATGCAAGATAGAAAGTGAATGTATCGTCATAAAAAAAAAAAGTAGTCCAGATGTAGTCAGTCCAGTGTATAGTTTCATAATGTCAGGGGCTCTTTCCATCTTAATGACCTGTCATTCTCAAAATGCACCTTCCACTTCCAGGCCCAAAATGGCTGTTTGAGCTCCTGCCATCAAATGTACTTAATAGCCAGTAGGAAAGAGGTAAAGCAGGGTTCAGTCCTTTCGATAATGCTTTCTAGAATTTTCACAAAGCTTCCACTTTCACTAATCTTAATACAGTGATATGGCTACATCTTGCTACAAAAAGAACTTGAAAATGTAATCTTTTTTTTTTTAACAGAGCAACAATGTGCCCAGCTACAAATTACGATTCTATTACACAGAAAATAAAAAAGAAGAAAAGGGAAGCTGAGATTGGCTCACAGTCTGTGTTATTTCTCTCTAACCCCACATATTTAAACCTTCTCAGTTCTTTATCATAATTCAACTAAACCAACCCAATAAGAAGTTATATTCACACAACCATCACCTTTGCTTGGATAATAGCATCCTAACTGATCTCCTTGACCCAGATAGAAATGAGTGATTCCATTTGAGCACAGAAACTCAAGAACAATACAAACTGACTTAATCATGGAAAGAATCATGTAAGTGGGAGGCACCATGCCTTCTCCTTCAGGCTCACATAGGCCATACTGGCAAAGGAGGAACTCTCCATTCATCCATGTAATGTATTAAGGCAAGGCAGAGACTGACTGTAATCTGGTGTGTGTGTGTTTGTGGAGAATCTTGCTGGCATTCAGTGGTCAGAAATGAGGGGTCTCACAGGGCAGGAAATCAGTCTCTGTGTCAAAAGAACACTTCCCAGCAGGCAGAATGTTGAGCTAGAATTTTTTTAACTGTCAACCCAGAAGTCTATGCCCCGCCACAAATACCTTCAAAAAATGAAAGCAAAATAAATACTTCCAGACAAACAAAAGCTCAGAGAATTCACTGAAAGCAGACTTGTACTATGAGAAATGTGGATAAATGTTAAAGGCATATTTTCTCATTTTTAAGCTCTTTAAAAGTTAATTGACTAAAGCAAACCTGATAATGTATTATGGGGTTTATAACATATAGAAATAAAATATGTGACAAATAGCACAAGGGACAGCTCTAACATATAGTCTGCTGAGGAGACAAACTTTGGGTGAATTTAAGCCTCCCAGTCACATAAAAAATTACACTAGGACCTCAGCAAGATGGCAGAATAAGAGGACACCTGCTCTATCCCCTGCAAACAAGAATTCTGCATCCATCCACAGAAAAAAGAGCCTCAGGATTCAGGTAGGCATTTATAAAACCAAGGTAAAGCTCAACACCTAGGAAGCCTAATCTTAAAGTGCAGGCCAGCACTCAGGTAGCAGACCTGCTGATTGTGCTCCCGGGTTCAAACTCAGAAACAGCCCCATTCCCAAAGGGTTTGGTTACAGCCATTTGGCCCAGAGCCTGCAACCAAAATCATCTGCCCAGGTGTCCAGGAGGAATCGCACCCACTTGTGCCTCAGCAGAGAGGCTCATCTGCATACCAGCATCAGTCTCAGCAGTGGACCTGGAAGTTACCCCGTAACTTGGTTCAAGCTCCCCTTAGCTGTGGCCCCCAGCTTAGCATGGTTCACACAAAGACCCGGAGAGAGATATCCCCCATATCTCACAGCCTGGGAATTATCCAACCATCTGATCCTCTGTGATGGACCCGCCAGCCTCTGTCCCACATTTGATCCCGAGAAAAACTGATAATCACCAAGTTAATAAAAGTTCCTTTTAAAAATCAAACTTTCCTGGGCCAGGCGCAGTGGCTCATACCCATAATCCCAACATTTCAGGAGGCCGAGGCAGGCAGATCACTTAAGACCAGGAGTTCAAGACCAGCCTGGGCAACATGGTGACAAACTCTGTATCTACAAAAAATACAAATCTTAGCCGGGCATGATGGCAGGCACCTGTGGTCTCAGCTCCTTGGGAGGCTGAGCTGGGAGGATCAATTGAGCCCAGGAGGTCGAGGCTACAGAAAGCCATGATCACGTCACCGCACTACAGCCTAGGCAACACAGCGAGACCCTGTCTTGAAAAAACAAAACAACAACAACAGTACACCTTCCCCAGCAGAAGGGACAGTGGATAGAAAGGGGCACAAGTGCAACTTCTGGCTATTAGATACGTTCTCATTTCACGGTATACAGATGTGTATTTTTCAGCCCTCATGTAATACTTCAATAAAAAGCTCAAACCAAAACAAACAACAAATCAAACATTTACCAACAGAAAAAAAGAGTCATGAGTATGAACAGGCAATTCACAAGATAGGAAATCCAAAGGACCAATAACCTTTGTAAAGATGCCCCACCCCTCCCAAACCCCTTTCCCCATACCCTCAGAAATGCATATCCATCATTCCCAACTACTCAACCTCTTCTCTGAAGGTTCTTGCTTGGGATACAACCCAGACTTAAATGTAATGGCATATTGTAATCACCTGGGGTTTTTTTTTTTAAACAAATTACCCATGTCCAAGCTCCACCTCAGACTGAGTCAGAATGTCCAGGGGCTAGGACCAGGAAATGGTATGTTTACAAGCCCTCGCCTGCAATTTTAATGTGCAACCAGGGCTGAGAGCCACTTCCAACTGAAATCCGGCTCTCCACTGCAGCCTTACTCAGTCACGGCTGTCTTCTCTCTTACATCCCTCTTCCCAGCAGTCCTCGAGACAGGACAGGTGTTCTTGTTTCTCATTGCCATTTCCAAATCACTATCTCATCTACCTGCCTAAGATCTCAGCTTCAAGTCTTTTATTATCACTGCATCCATCCCTACTCCTCCTTGTTGCGGGATTAGGATACCCCCAACCTCAATCCTTAAAGATTTTAGCTCCTGGCTATGACACTCTCTCCAATGTTGTTCTTGTCAAAATGCATAATGATTTTAGTATCTCTAGAGATCATCCTAGACCTCAACCTCTCCTCCCATAATCTAGTACTCCACTTGACCTCAGTGGTTCATTCCCACAATCATGCCCCAGAACTTGTCATTACCAATAGCTGACACCCTCCACAATCTCAATTTCTAGCATCCCACTCTCCTGCCATCCCCTATCTTTTCAATTCCCCTCCTCAAATGTCTTCACTCCAACATTTTTTAAGTCCATAATTTTTAAAGTTCCATAATCCACTGATCCTACCATCTTTTCACGGTCCTTCATCCAGCTTAGAGTCTAGATCCACCGTTAAGACTCAAAGTTTCCCTCCTTTGAATATACTGTCAACTATTGTACCTCATCTTCCTCTATCATTATCACCAGGAACCCCAATCCTAGATAAATCCTACTCTCTAACTAATCCGCACAAGTGAATTTGGCTGGAGGAAAAAAACAAACATAACTCAACTGACTGACCTCGCTGTGCACTTAGGACAGCTGACTCCAAGTGGGCCTTGGTACAGCCTTGTAATCACACACCATTTTAGTCTCCTGGTTGACAAGGTCACAACTTTTCCTCTTACCTCTACGTCTCCTTTGCGTTCCTCAGGCTCAGCAGATGATTTTGCTTACTAATTCACTAAGAAAATAACAGCAACAAGGATCTACCAGTTCACCTGCCAAAGTACTCTTTCCGTCTGCCTCTATGGATGCATGCTCTGTGCTCCTACTAAGACCAACCCCGCCATTGTACGCTAGATCCCAGTTCCTTTCCTCTCCTCAGCCACATTCCAGCAATTCTCCCATCTCATGAATCAATTTCCCCCTCTTGCTATATTATTCACATCAGCATCAAAAACATTATAACAGCCCCACCTTTAAAAAAAAAAAAAAAAAACACTCTTAATCCTATATCTTCCTCCAACAATGGTCCCATTTCTCTACTCCCCTTTGGAAAGAAATTCTTTACAAATGATGTCTATTTTTGCCATCTCCAATTCCTGTTTTCGCATTTTCTCTTGAGAATACACCACCAACTTAACTTTTAGCTCCTCACCACTCCACCAAAACAACTGTGAAAGTCTTCAATGACCTCCACATTGTTAAAACCAAAGGTCAATTCTCAGCGCTCATTTTACTCAATCTATCAGTGCATTCCATACAGCTGAGCAGTCCTTTCTTTGAAACAGCATCTATACTAGGTTTCCAAGACACACCACTCTAGGTTCTCCTCCTTATTGAGCAATTCTTTTCAATCTCTGTTTGGTAAGCTTTATCCTCTCAACTCTAAACACTGGAATAGCCCAGGGCTCACTCTGGACTTTCTCTTCTCTCTCTACACTCATTCATTCATCCTGTCTCATGGCTTTAAGCCAATCCTCTATACTGATTTATATTTATTCCTCTGAGGCCTCTTTGTATTCCAGGCTCATGTTATCACCCACGTAATTCACAGCTCAACCTGAGTGCTGAGCAGGCACCTGGAACTTGCTTGTTCAAGATTCAACTCCAGGTTTCTCCCTCTTCCTCAAACCTGCTTCTGCCACAGATCCCTTTCAATGAACGGCAACTCCAGCCTTCTATCTGCCAGGCCAAAACCTTGTACTTTTCTCTCACACTTCCCAGCTAATACATCAGCTTATTTTGTTGATTCTATTTTCAAAATATATCTAGATCTAGACTGACCACTTTTCGCCACCTTCATTGTCCACACTCTTAGACTAAGTTACCATCTTCTCTTCCCTGGATAGTAACAGCAGCGTCCTAATAAACTCCTGCTTCCTCCCTTACAGTCCCCTCTCAACAAAGCAACTAGTGTGATCCTTTTAAAGCCTAAATAAGATTGTTTCCTCTGCTCACATCCCTCAAATTTCAGATGGAATCACATTTAAGGTAAAAGACGAAGTCTTTACTATGGCCTCTCTATTGTCTCCCCTCATCTCCTTCTCCCTACCTCCTTACTCCCTCTAATCCAGTCACACTGATCTCCTTGCAGTTCTATGAGCATGTCACACATGTGGGTCTTATTTGGTATTCTCTCTGCCAGGAATGTTCTTCCTCCAGTTATCCACATGGCACATGCTCTCTACTCACTGTCTCTAGCCACAGCATTTATTACCATCTAAGATACTATGCATTTTCACATCTATTTATTTTCCATTTCCCTTCACTAGAATGTACGCACATGGGACTTGGCCTGTCACTGAGCAGTACTCAATTCATCTGTTGAATGAATGAATGAATGGTGCTTACACTCATTAATACTAAGGCAAATACAAATTAGAGAAATATAAAAAGTCATTACATACCAATCATATGCCAAAAGTTTAGTCTGATAAAACCAAGAGTGACCAAAATCTGGAACACAGTTTTATATGCCACTGTTGGGAGTGTAAATTAATCCAAACACTTTACAGAACAATTTGGCAATACTAGTAAAACTGAAAATGCATATACCCTTCAGCCTAGCAATTGCAGTTCTGCATATACATCCTAGACCCTAGGGCCTACAGCAACTCCCTCACAAATACAAAAGGAAACTTTTGCAAGAATATTGTATTAGTCCATTTTCATGCTGCTGATAAAGACATACCCGAGGACTGGGCAATTACAAAAGAAAGAGGTTGAATCGACATACAGTTCCACAGGACTAGGGAAGCCTCACAATCACGGTGGCAGGCAAGGAAGAGCAAGTCACATCTTGGAAGCCTGCCTTGGCTTCCCAGAGTGCCAGGATTAAAGTGTGAGCCACCGCACCCGGCCAGAATCTTATTTGATTAAAATTTCTTTCCAAACTTCATAAATAACAATCGCCAGTTTCTTCTAATCGAAATGAACAGTAAAGAGGCAAAGAGAGAATGAACCAGCAGGGGAAATGCCGAATACTTATAAAACCATCAGATCTTGTGAGAACTCACTATTACGAGAACAGTACGGGGGGAACTGCCCCCATGACTCAGTTATCCCCCATGATTCAATTATTGACCCACCATTGACATAAGGGGAATATTGTAATTCAAGGTGAGATTTGGGTGGGGACACAGAGTCAAACCATACCAGATATTCACTGCTATTGTCTATAAAAGCAAATCAACCAGAAACTTGACTATCATCAGGAAATGTATAAACTATAATAGAAGCATACAATGGAATACTACACAGCAGCTAAAACGAATGACCAAACTACAAATACCAACATGACTGTAGTTCAAAATTACGAGGCTAAACTAATAAAAAGCAAACTGCAGAATGATATGTAAGGTATGATGGTGTGTGTGTGTAGGCTACATCCATATATAATAAAATAAAAATAGAAATGTTTATATACATAATATGTGTGTGTGTGTATATGTATGTGTGTGTGTATATATATATATATACACACACAGGGGTTATTTCTGAGCCGGAAGAAAGACAGAAAAAGAGAATCAGGGAAGATTACACAGTGTGTTTCAACTGCATCCATTTGATTTTCTTTCTTTACAAAAAAGAAAAGCCTGGTCGGGCACAGTGGCTCATGCCCGTAATCTCAGCACTTTGCGAAGCCGAAGCGGGTGGATCACAAGGTCAAGAGATCGAGACCATCCTGGCCAAAATGGTGAAACCCCATCTCTACTAAAAATACAAAAATTAACTCGGCGTGGTGGTGCACACCTGTAATCCCAGCTACTCGGGAGGCTGAGGCAGGAGAATCGCTTGAATCTGGGAGGTGGAGGCTGCAGTGAGCCAAGATCATGCCACTGCACTCCAGCCTGGCGACAGAGTGAGACTCCGTCTCAAAAAACAAAAAAAAGAAAAAAGAAAAGAAAAGCCTGGCAAATATGGAAAAATATAAGAATCTGCTATCAGTACATGATAGGTACATGGGTATTATGTTATTCTCTAAATTCTTCTGTATGCTTAACATATTCATAATTTTAATTAAGCATATTACATCACATGGAAACTTATTTATTTCTGAGACAGAATCTTACTGTGTGGCCCAGGCTGGAGTGCAATGGCACGATCTCAGCTCACTGCAACCTCTGCCTGCCTGGTTCAAGCGATTCTCCTGTCTCAGCCTTCTGAGTACCTGGGACTACAGGGTCACGTGTCACCACGCCCAGCTAATTTTTGTATTAGACAGGGTTTCGTCATGTTGGCCAGGCTGGTCTCAAACTCCTGACCTCAAGTGATCCGCCTGCCCTGGCTTCCCAAAGTGCTGGATTAAGGTATGAGTCACTGCACCCAGCTGGAAACTTACTTAATTAAAATTTCTTTCCAAACTTCATAAATGGCAATTGCCAGCTTCTTCTAATTGAAATGAATGGTAAAGCTGTCAGGGCTTTCCAGAAAATTCTGGAATTCCACAAGAAAAGATCTGGCTGCCCTCACTCAGTATTCCACCTCAGCTTCTTTCCTTAAAAAGTCCTTCCATGGCACATTTCTATTTAAATATTAATCATTTGTAAACATTCCCACATAAATGCACTGCTCTAGGCAAGGGCTGTGAAATGGAAATGCAATCTGAAGCAGACACACCATAGCAAAAGGCACCAAGACTCGTGTGAGAATCTAAAATCACCAGTTGCCATGGATGACTAACAAAAAGATAGATAGCGGCTCTTTCATTTAGGGACATGAGTTTTTTAATCACAGCAAGAGAAGGATAATCTCTTCTGCATTCTCAGACATTTTACCAAAACCAGAAAGCGCCTATGTTAGTTCAGATCAGTAGAAAAATTACTAAGATCGCTTATTAATTAGATTAATACAGGATGAAAATCCAGAAACATCAAAGCATAATCTATAGAAAAATTGACTTTGCAAAGTCAAAACACATTTATGGCATCACAGACAATATGAAAAACAAATGTTCAGCCAATAGGTAAATCAGAAAGGTTAATTTCAGTGATAAATAATTTCAGTGATGTCAATACAACCAACTTAAACTCTTTTTTTTCCAGAATCTCACTGTTTGCTAACCGATTTGTTCTTACAGGCAAGACTACTTTTTTAAATCTCAAATGTGAAAACTGATACACAATTTACAGATACAGAGGTATAAGCCCAGCTCATTGGTATAAATGACAAACCTCTCAATGCCATGGTTTCCTTATTATAATTCAAGGTTTCCTTATTATAATTCAATACAGATATTGAAAACTTGCCATCCATCCACAATTTTTATATAATACCTTTGAGACTCATAGGACAAAAGGCAATGCAAAGCCTCTTATACATAACCATAGTAAAGGTTTAAAGTTGATGCAGTAGGCTTCCATGAGCCAACAATGATGCCAGCCAACTAGCTCCGACAACTTTACTATGCTAATCATTTGTATAAATTGTTAGTGGCTGTGAGATATGAATCATAAATAGCATACCATACTTACACATGATCTTTGGTTCCCAGTTTTAAAGGACACTAATCTAAGCTAGAATATGTTTTAAAAGTCCATTATCAGTTCTCACTGATTAAATCATTTAACAATTAGATACGGCTTGAAGGTTACATCATCAAGCACATATTTTTCCACCACACAAATTATGCATCTTCATAAAGACTGATAAATCCATTCTGAAAAATGAACATTTGAAAATCACAAGCCCTCATTGCCACCACCTTATATTAGCATAAATATTCTTGCAATTGTCAACCAGAAAGTTTTACATTTCTCAGCACTTTATTTTAGCACTGAAGTGACATCTAGGGCTTGGGAAAACTCAGAACAGCGTGGGTTAGGAAAGCTACAATTATATATCTTGACTGCCTTCACCAAATTACAGGAGTGGGAGGTAAAGACATTAACTGAGACACTCATAAAAGAACACACCCTTAAAAGTGAACCCTGTACTCCAATACACTTTTTCTGGATTAAATCCAGAAAATAAAAATTTTAAAAAAACACACATATACCCCTCACTTAGTGAATTTCACAGACAGCACAGCAACAAGAAGTACCTAGTTCATAACTCGTTGAGAGGAGAAATTCATGCATCCTTCTGGCTGTAACCAAGGCAGTTATTACGATTTAATTAGAAGTTCTTATTCACTTTATTAATTACAGAGTTAATTATGTCTGCTTAAAGTGAACTGTGGGATTTGCAGAGCCAACCTACTATTTGTATTTTTTAAAAAGTGAATATGTTTTAAGTACCAATTAGCAAGGGTATGTTTTATATTTGCTCCTAGTACAGTTTCCAGTCTTGAAAGATTAGATTTCCACTTGACTCTCTAACACAGACAGCAAAACTGCCACACAGACATGAGAAGCAAATGTAAAACAATTGTGATAAAGAATGTTTTGTTTCAGTATGTCCTACACAGAAGCTTATTTGATGGCTTCATAGTGACACTAAGCATATTTAGAATGCTGTCAACATCCCAATACCTAATTAGCATATCATAAACAGTATCATTTCAGAACTAGAGCTATCTTAGAAGTTATGGCCAAAGGCACTTGAGAAATATGTTGAAAGAGAAATTAAGCAGTAGGTGCGGAATTCTTGAGGCATGATTAGAGTCAGTCTTACAAAAACAGAGTCAGATACACAAATGCCAGTGCTTGGGATTATTCTAGGTATGTTTTTGGTTTGTCCTTTGACTTTTCATCTAGTAACTATTAAATATATATATACATATATATCTCTCTCTCTCTTTATCATCGCTCTGTAAACACTCTAAGGACAAGTGAAGACTTAACTTCAACCTCTTCAGTGTCCGCCTTAAAAAATAAAAACATGAAGTGAAGTATACTTATGGCAAAAAAACAAAAATCAAGACTGTACCAGCAAATCCCGGATGCTCAATGGCTTTCATGGAGCTTGTCCAAATTGGCATCTTAATATTTAGCACCATCTAGTGGCAAATCTATTTTTTAAGTCGGAGAAAAAATATGGATCACAATCAAAAGTACTGAAAAACCTCAATCAGTAGTAATATTTCAACATCAGTACAAATTAATGCTTTTGATAGCTGTTGAATACACATGATAGTTAACGCGGGTATCCACTACCTATCTAACAGGCTCTTTAAATCTGTGTATACATAAAGTTTTCTAGGACAAAAGAACAAAAAAAGCAAAGCCTCTGAAAGTAGTCTGATTTGTCTCATAGAAAATTCTTCTAGACCCATATTCTGACTCATTCCGGCCTGAGATTTCAAATATGTTGCCATCACAGAAAAAAACTGACAAAGACGCCCTGTAATCAGCTTTTATAAAAATGTAGGCAGATTTATATATACATATATTAGAGTAAGGCACCTAAATGGCTACTTTAATATTCAATGCTCACACTAACCTTTCTGCATTTTCTTACAATAGTCCTATTTTAAACAAAAAACAACCTGGCAAATGTTCTTCACAGTTTACAAGTGTAGTGAGTTAAGAAAATGAAGCCGGCCGGGCGCGGTGGCTCAAGCCTGTAATCCCAGCACTTTGGGAGGCCGAGACGGGCGGATCACGAGGTCAGGAGATCGAGACCATCCTGGCTAACACAGTGAAACCCCATCTCTACTAAAAAATACAAAAAACTAGCGAGGTGGCGGGCGCCTGTAGTCCCAGCTACACGGGAGGCTGAGGCAGGAGAATGGCGTGAACCCGGGAGGCGGAGCTTGCAGTGAGCTGAGATGCGGCCACTGCACTCCAGCCTGGGCGACAGAGCGAGACTCCGTCTCAGGAAAAAAAAAAAAGAAGAAGAAAATGAAGCCATAGCAACACTGGCCACCGCACCCAAAACAAACACCTCCCTACTAGGTGCTCTGTAAAGAAGTAGGTACATCTCAGGCTATTACTGGAAACACAGAAACCTCCTTTGACTCACAGCAATGATGCCATAAACAAAGCATTTTGCCAACAGTGGCAATAAGCTTATGCTGATAAATCCTGCCTGTCTCACCTGCTTTCCCTCCTACAAAAGCAAGCAAGCTATAAACAAAACCAAACAGTTTACATAGACTTACAGCAATATATTTTGAAGATTCTTTTCCCATAACAAAGTTGAAATACCTCCTTGTCACAAAATTATCTTTTTCACTTTTTAAAATCTTTTGAACTTTTAGGTCTGTGGTATATGTGCAGATTTTTTACATGGGTATACTGCGTGTCACTGGGGTTTGGTGAACAAATGATTTCCCAGATAGTAAGCATAGTACCCAATAGGTAGTTTTTCAACCCTCACCCTCCTCCCACTCTCCATCCTCAAATCCCCCATCAACAGCCCCAGTGTCTATTGTTCCCCTTTGTGTCTTCATGCATTCAATGTTCAGCTCTCACTTATAAGTGAGAACATGTGGTATTTGGTTTTCTATTCCTGTGTTAATTTGCTTAGGATAATGGCCTCCAGCTGCATCCACGTTGCTGTAAAGAACATGATTCTGTTCTTTTTTATGGCTGCACAGTATTCCATGGTGTAAATGTACCAAATTTTCCTCATCCAGTCCACCACTGACAGGCACCTGGGTGCCCATATCTTTGCTATTGTGAATAGCGCTGCAGTAAATGTACAAATGCATGTATCTTCTTAGAGGTAGAACAATTTACATTCCTTTGGGGTTCAGTAATGGGGTTAGTAGTTCCGTTTTCAGTTGAGGAATCGTCACAACTGCTTTCCATAATGGTTGAACAAATTTAACTCCCACCAGCAGTGCATATGCATTCCCTTTTCTCTGCAACCTTGCCAGCATCTGTTACTGTTTGACTTGTTAATAATAGCTGCTCTGACTGGTGTGAGATAGTATCTCATTGTAGTTTTCATTTGCATTTCTCTAATAATTAAGTGATACTGAGCATTTTTTCATGTTTGTTGGCCATATATATGTCTTCTTTTAAAAGTGTCTGTTCATGTCCTCTGTCCACTCTTTAATGGGGTTGTTTTCTGCTTGTAAGTTTGCTTAAGTTCCTTATAGATTCTGGATATTAGATATTTGTCAGATGAACAGTTTGCAAATATTTTCTCCACTCTGTAAGGTGTCTGTTGACTCTGTTGATAGTTTATTTCACTGTGCAGAAGCTCTTTACTTAAACTAGGTCTTGCTTATCTATTTTTGTTTTGTTGCAATTGCTTTGGAAGACTGTCATGAAATCTTTGCAAAGGTCTATGCCCAGAATGTTGGACCTATGACAAAACCTATGACATAACTGTCCTAGGTTTTCTTCTAGAGTTTTTATAGTTTTAGATTTTACATTTAAGTCTTTAATCCATCTTGAGTTTATTTTTGTATATGATGAAAGGCAGGGCTCCAGTTTCATTCCTCTGTATATGGCAAGCCAGTTATTCCAGCCCTATCTATTGAATAGGAGAGTCTTTTCCCCATTGCTTACTGTTGTCAACACTGTTGAAGACCAGATGATTGTAGGTATGCAGCTTTATTTCCAGGCTCTCTAGTCTGTTCCATTGGTCTATGTGTCTGTTTTTCTACAGGTACTACGCTGTTTTGGTTCCTGTAGCCTTGTAGCAAAGTTTGAAGTCGGACAGTATGATGAATCCAACTTTGTTCTTTTTGTTTAGGATTGCTTTCACCATTTTTGGGTTCAATCTTGGGGGGCTGTATGTTTCCAGAAATTTATCCATTTATTCTAGGTTTTCCAGTTTCTGTGCATAGACGTGTTCATCAGAGTCTCTGAGGGTTTTTGTATTTCTGTGGGTTTGGTGGTAATGTCACCTTTGTCGTATCCAATTGTGTTTATTTGGATCTTCTCTTTATCAAACTACCTAGCAACCTATCAATCTTATTTATTCTTTCAAAGAACCAACTTTTGGTTTCATTGATCTTTTGTATAGATTTTCATGTCTCAATTTTGTTCAGTTCAGCTATGATTTTGGTTATTGCTTTTCTTCTGCTAGATTTGAGGTTGGTTTGCTCTTGTTTTTCTAGAGTTCCTCCAGGTGTGGCATTGGGTCATAATTTGAGATCTTTCTAAATTCTTGATGTAGGCATTTAGCACTATAAACTTTCCTCTTAACACTTCTTTAGTTGTGTCCCAAAGATTCTCGTATGTTGTGGCTTTGTTTTCATTAGTTTCAAATAGTTGTTTTTCTGCCTTAATTTCATTCTTTACCCAAAAGTCATTCAGGAACAGGTTGTTTAATTTTCATATAATTGCATGGTTTGGGGATCTTCTTGGTATTGATTTCTATTTTTATTGCACTGCGGTCTGAGTGTGGTTGGCATGATTTTAGTTTTTGTTTTAGAATTGCTTTATGGCCAAGCATGTGGTCAATATTAGCATAGGTACCATGTATAAATTAGAAGAATGTATATTCTGTTTGTGTTGGGTGAAGTATTTTGTAGATGTCTGTTAGGTCCATTTGGTCAAGTGTCAAGTTTAGGTCCCAAATATCTTCATTAGTTTTCTGCATCGATGCTCTAACACTGTCAGCAGGGTATTGAAGTTCCCACTATTGCTGTGTGGTCATCTAACTTTCTTTGCAGGTCTCTAAGAACTTGTTTTATGAATCTGGGTGCTCTAGTGT
The DNA here is from genome assembly GCF_001698545.2 of Rhinopithecus bieti. Classification (NCBI taxonomy): domain Eukaryota; kingdom Metazoa; phylum Chordata; class Mammalia; order Primates; family Cercopithecidae; genus Rhinopithecus; species Rhinopithecus bieti. The sequence continues at coordinate 334,376 of NW_016811744.1, forward strand.
TGGGTGCATATATATTTAGGATGATTAAGTCTTCTAGTTGAATTGAATCTTTTATCATCCACTATGTAATGCCCTTCTTTGTCCTTTCTGATTATTGTTGGTTTAAAGTCGGTTTTGTCTGAAATAAGAATAGCAATCCCCGCCCTGTTTTGTTTGTGTTCTGTTTGCTTACTTGACAGGTCTTTCTCCATCCCTTCACTTTGAGCCTACGGATGTCACTGCATGCAAGATGAGTCTCTTGAAAACAGCATATAGTTGGGTCTTGCTTCTTTATCCAGTTAGCCACTCTTTTAAGTAGGTCATTTACATTCAAGGTTAATATTGCTATGTGAGAATTTCATCCTGTCATGTTGTTAGCTAGTTGTTATGCAGATAATATACTTGCTTTATTGTGTCAGTGGGCTATGTACTTAAGTGCGTTTTTGTGGTGGCAGGTATCAGTATTTAATTTCCATGTTTAGCACTCCCTTAAGGACCTCTTGTAAGTCTGGTGGTAACGAATTCTCTTAGCATTTGCTTGCCTGAAAATGATTTTATTTTTCTTTCACTTATAAAGCTTAGTTTGGCCAGATATAAAATTCTTGGTTGGAATTTCTTTTCTTTGAGGATGCTGAATATAATCTCTTCTGGCATGTAAGGTTTCTGCCAAAAGGCCTCCTATTAGCTGAATAGGGCTACCTTTTTATGTGACCTGCACCTTCTATACAGCTGCCTTGAAGATTTTTTATTTCATGATGACTTTGGACAATCTGGTGACTATGTGTCTTGGGGAAGGTCACCTTGTATAGTATGCGGGTATGCTACAGGGCTTCTCTGAACTTCCTAAATTTGCATGTCACTCTATAGCAAGGTTGGGGAAATTTTCATGGACAATATCCTCAATTATGTCTTCCAAGACATGGCTGTCCCTCCATCTCTTTTAGGAATGCCAGTGGGTCATAGGTTTGGTCTATTTACATAATCCCATATTTTTTGGAGATTTTGTTCATTTTTAAACTATTTTTTCCTTTTTGTCTACCTGCATTGATTCAAAGGAGCAGTCTTCAAGTTCTAAGATTCTTTCCTCAGCTTGATCTATTCTGTTATTAATGCTTCCAATTGCATTCTGAAATTCTGTAGTAAATTTTCATTTCCAGAAGCTCAGTCTGGTTCTTTCTTAAAATGGCTATGTGGTCTTTCAACTCTTGCACTCTTCCTGTGTTCCCTGGATTGGGTTTCAACCTTTTCCTCTATGTCGACTAGCTTCCTTGCCATCCAGATTCTGAATTCTATGTCTGTCATTTCAGTCTTTTCAGTCTGGTTAAGAACCATTACTGGGGAGCTAGTGCAGTCATTTGGAGGTTAAAAAAAACACTCTGGGCCGGGTGCGGTGGCTCAAGCCTGTAATCCCAGCACTTTGGGAGGCCGAGACGGGTGGATCACAAGGTCAGGAGTTCGAGACCATCCTGGCTAACATGGTGAAACCCCGTCTCTACTAAAAAATACAAAAGCTAGCCGGGCGAGGTGGCTGGCGCCTGCAGTCCCAGCTCCTCGGGAGGCTGAGGCAGGAGAATGGTGTGAACCCAGGAGGCGGAGCTTGCAGTGAGCTGAGATCCGGCCACTGCACTCCAGCCCCGGCGACAGAGCGAGACTCCGCCTCAAAAAAAAAAACAAAAAAAAAAACACTCTGGCTTTTAGAGTTGCCAGAGTTCTTGCACTGGTTCTTTCTTACCTGTGTGGGCTGATACCCTGTAATCTTTGAAGTTATTACTTTTTGCATTGGGCCTTCTTGCTTTTATATTATTTGATGCTCTTGAAAGTTTGATTAATATTTGTTTGGTTTAGTCAACTGGCTTCATTGTGGATGCTTTCAGGAGGTCAAGGCTCAAATGAGCACTCCTGGGCTACATGCTCTAATCCTTGTGATGCTGGGGCCAGGCCTGTGGCTTTCTTTTCTGGCTCCTTGAGGTTAAGTACCTGCTGCTCTGGAGGAGCTGAGATGTTCCCAGTCTGCTGGCAACAACACTCCGATGGCAGCTGCCAACAAAAGCACTCTGGTGGGGCAGCAGTAGGCTCCCATGCACATGCATGCCTGCAGACTGGCACAGGGAAGCTGTGGGCAAATGCACATTGGCAGGAGAAGGCTGCAAGTGGGTGCATGCCAGCAGGGGAAGGCTACTGGCAGATGCACATTGGCAGGGGTCCGGGTCCATTTGCAAAACTACTCCAATGGACAGATACGGTCTTACAGCAAAAAGCTATGGCGATGGCCGCTGCCAAGCTGACGCTATGCTGCAAGCAGGTACAGCCAGGCAGGGAGGGACCCTAGGAGAGGCCAGCAACGGGGAGTTGGGGGAGGTCCTCAGATCAGATTGAAACCATTCCACAAGCAAGCCAGCCCCGTATTGTCCAGGTCTGGTAGCCAACAAAGGCTAGAGCTGCCTAGAGGAGTATGGTGGGCCTTGGGTTATGCATATCCATAGCCGTGCTCCACTGCAACTGTTCCCACAACAAACCCTCTGGGCTCCACACAGGCTGGAGTTCCATCTCTGCCAACTCTCCAGGAAGTTCTCCCTGCCATCTCAGATGTTGATGAGAATCATGGGGTCTCCCGCAGCTAGGCTCCCAGAGGTCTGTGGCAAGAGTGGGCCATTCCACATCTATTTCACTCACCCCTTCCCTAGGAGCCACTCAGGGCCAGGGACAAACCGTGGTGCTTGGCAACCCTGCGTAGGGTTTCCAGCTTCCTCCCCTTTCGGCCTGGCATCTGCATCCTCCCTCTGTCCACTCTCAATGCCTTCTTTCCAAAGATCTGTTCAGAGTGTGCTGGCCTACTTGATGGTCTGGTCTCTCTCAGTGAGAGAGGCTCTTCCTAGCTGCCTCTAGTTAGCCATCTTGCTATTTGTCCAAAATTATTATTAAAGAATAAAGTATGAAAGCAATTTTCATAACTTGAATAAAAGTAAAGTTTTCATCTCCTACACTGCTGGAAAAAAAATCTCTTTTACACAAATGCTTATTTTGATTCAAAAGCTAAAAAAAAATGTATTAATATTAGAATCCAAGCCAGGCACAGTGGCTCACGCCTGCAATCCCAGTACTTTGGGAGGCTGAGGCAGGCAGATCACTTGAGCCCAGCCTAAGAAACATGGTGAAATCTCATCTCTACAAAAAAAAAATACAAAAATTAACCACAACCACACATGGTGGTGCACACCTGTGGTCCCAGCTACTTAGAAGGCTGAGGTGGGAGAATCACTTGAGCCCAGGAGGCAGAGGTTGCAGTGAGCCAAGACCATGGCACTGCACTCCAGCCTGGGTAACAAAACAAGAACATATCTTTAAAAAAAAAAAGAAAGAAAGAAAAAAGAAAAATCTAGCCAGGTGCAGTGGCTCACACCTATAGTCACAGAACTTTAGGAGGGCAAAGTCAGCAGGTCACTTGAGCCCAGGAGTTTAAAATCAGCCTGGACAACATAGTGAAAGCCTGTCTCTACAAAAAATACAAAAATTAGCTGGGCATGGTGGTGCACGCCTGAGGTCCCAGATACTTGAGAGGCTGAGATGGGAGGATTGCTTGAGTCTGGGAGGTTGAGGCTGCAGTGAGCTGTGATGGAATCACTGCACTCCAGCTTGGGCGACAGAGCAAGACCTTGTCTCAAAAAAAAAAAAAAGAAGAAGAAGAAGAAAGAAGAAAGAAGAAAGAAGAGGAAGAGGAAGAGGAAGAAGAACAAGAAGAAGAAGAACAAAAAGAAGAAGAAGAAGAAGAAGAAGAAGAAGAAGAAGAAGAAAGAGAGAGAGAGAGAGAGAGAGAGAGAGAGAGAGAGAAAGAAAGAAAGAAAGAAAGAAAGAAAGAAAGAAAGAAAAGAAGAAGAAGAAGAAGAGGAAGAAGAGGAAGAAAGAAAGAAGAAGAGGAGGAGGAGAAGGAGAGGAGGAGGAGGAGGAGGAGGAGGAGGAGGAAGAAGAAGAAGAAGGAGGAAGAAAAGAAAGAAGAAAGAAGAACGAAGAACGAAGAAAGAAGAAAGAAGAAAGAAGCAGCAGCAGCAGCCAGGTATGGTGGCTCACACCTGTAATCCCAGCACTCTGGGAGGCTGAGGTGGGCGGATCACTTGAGATCAGGAGTTTGAGACCAGCCTGACCAACATGGAGATGCCCATCTTTTCTGAAAACACAAAAATTAGCTGGGCATGGTGACAAGACATCTATAATCCCCGCTAGCTACTCGGTAGGCTGAGGCAGGAGAATTTCTTGAACCCAGGAGGCTGAGGTTGCAGTGAGCCAAGATCACGTCCAGTCTGAGTGGATTTTCAAGGGCAAAGCCTCTTCATGGATGCTGGCTAAAAATGTCCCTAGTAATTTTAAAAGAGTTCAGTCAAATTAATAAATACAACATCAAGACTGAAACAGATTAATGGGCAAAAGGCATATGCAAATACTTACAAATTAGATGGAGGAGGAGGAAGATCTCATATTGAATATTCGCTGGGTATTAAAAACTGAGTGGTTCTTTTTTTAAAAAAGTCTATCACACAAAGAAAAATGCACAAAACATAAATGTTCAGCCCCATAAATTAAAACAAAGCAAGCACCCATGTAACCACCAGAGTCCTAGAAATTGAGGATTGCCAGAAGCCCATCGGTTCCTTCCCATTTCTTTCCAATCATTAACCCCTCCCTCCTCTCCAAAGGTAACTACCATCTTGACTTCTAACATTCTAGTTTTGTACTGATTTTAAAATCTATTTAAGTGGAATCACATACAGTAGTATGGATTCTTGTGTGTGGGTTTTGTTCAACATCATGTTTTTAAGGTTCATCCATATTGTGTAAATTGAGTTTGTTCGTTTTCATTACAGTATAGTAGTCCAAGTTTGAAATGTATCATAATTTACTTACCTACTATACCGTTGATGGAAATCTCCCCACACAACAATTTGGAGCTAGTAAAAATGCGGTGCTATAAACATTCTTATACACACTACTTTGTTGCACACATGCCCACCATTTCTGTGGGCACTCCCTTAAGGAGGGAAATTCTGGAAGTAAAAATTACAGTCATAGAGCATGCACATATTCTGATTCTACACTGTCAGGTTATCAAAGTGGTTATATCCAACAGTATAAAAAAATTTCCTTGGGCATGGTGGCTCATGCCTATAATCCTAACACTTCCAGCCTGACCAATATGGTGAAACCCCGTCTCTACTAAAAATACAAAAATTAGCCAGGCACGGTGGCACGCGCCTGTAATCCCAGCTACTCAGGAGGCTGAGGCAGGAGAATTGTTTGAACCTGGGAGATGGAGGTTGCAGTGAGCCAAGATCACGCCACTGTACTTCAGCCTGGGCGACAGAGTGACACTCCATCTCAAAAAAAAAAGTCCTAACACTTTGGGAGGCTGAGGCGGAGGGATCACTTGAGTTCAAGATCAATCTGGGCAACATAGTGAGACTTCATCTCTACAAAAAAAGTTAGCTGTGTGTGGTGACACATGCCTGTAGTCCCAACTACTCAGGAGGCTGAAGTGAGAGGATTGCTTGAGCCTGGGAGGTCAAGACTGCAGTGAGCTGAGATCGTACCACTGCACTCCAGCCTGGGTAACAAAGCAAGACCTTTCCTTAAAAAAAAAAAATTCCTTGCTCTATTGCTCCATATTCCCACAATCCCTCTGCATTATTAATCCTTCTAATTTTAGTATTCTGGCAGGTGTGTAACAGTTGTATGCCATTATGATTTTAATTTGCATTTCTCTAATGATTTGTGGTCTTTGGCACCTTTTCTTATTTTTACTGGCCACTTGGATATTCTTTTTGGTGAAGTGCCTATTCAAGTCTCTTACCCATTATTCTACTGGTTTATCTTTTCTCTCTTACCCATTATTCTATTGGCTTGTCTTTTTCTCTCTTACCCATTATTCTACTGGCCTTCTTCTCACTGATTTGTAGTCTTTCCCATATCCTATACATACATAATCCCTTTGTCACAGAGTTGCAACCATCTTTTCCTACTCTTTGGCTTCCCTTTCACTCTCTTAAACATGATTTTTGATAAGCAGAAATTCTTGGTTTTAATAAACTCCAATATATCATTTTTTATGGTTCTTTTTTGTGTCCATTTAAGAAAACTCTTCATACTGTAAGGTCACATAGATATTTTCCTATATTTTCCTATATTATCTCCTATAATTTTTTTTTTTTTTTTTTTTTTTTGAGACAGAGTCCAACTGTCTCTCCCAGTCTGGAGTGCAGTGGCGCGATTTCTGCTCACTGCAAGCTCCGCCTCCTGGGTTCATGCCATTCTCCACCTCAGCCTCCCAAGTAGCTGAGACTACAGGCGCCCGCCACCATGCCTGGCTAATTTTTTGTATTTTTTTTAGCAGAGATAGTGTTTCACCGTGTTAGCCAGGATGGTCTCGATCTCCCGACCTCGTGATCCACCCGCCTTGGCCTCCCAAAGTGCTGGGATTACAGGTGTGAGCCACCGCACCCGGCCTATCTCCTATAACCTTTACTGTTTTGCCTTTCACAGGTAGATCCACAATCCACTGAGAATTCATTTGTGGTGTAGTATTAGATACAGGTCTTGATTCACTTTGTTTTATTATATATGTGTATGTGTGTGTATGTGTGTACACATGAACATGCAGATATATAAAATGCTCCAGCACTATTTACTGAAATATATTGTCACTGTTCTGCATGTTATCTTTACAATAAATTATCTACATATGCACATGTCTATTTCTGTATTCCTTATTCTGTTCCACTGATCTACTATACTAACCAAGACTGTTGTGTATCCCTGCACCAATATAACACTGTCTTTGTTAATCTAGTTTTATTTTTTTAATTCCATATCTGATAAAACAAATTGTTCCACTTTACTCTTGAAGAGTATCTTGGTTCTTCTTGGCCTTCTGCACTTTCATATAAATTTATCTTTTAATGATGTGATAGCCCGTAAGTACATCTTATTAACATACTTAAAAAATATCATAAAGCCAGCCTAGAAGGGGTAGCTAACTTGCCTGAGGTCCTAAGACTGCAAAACTTAGATTTGAACCTAGGAGTGTCTCTGTGCAAAGTGCACACTTTTTCACTATAACATCCTGCAGGGCTAAACTCACACATGAAAATGTTAAGCCTAAAAATAAAAATATATGAAAGTAAAAATAACAATGAAGCATTATTCCAACACCAACTCAAATTATTATGAGTTGCCAGACGCAGTGGTGCACATCTGTAATCCCAGCACTTTGGGAGGCTGAGGGAGGCAGATCACTTGAGGTCAGGAGTTTGAGACCAGCCTGGCCAACATGGCAAAACCCTGCCTCTACTAAAAATACAAAAATCAGCCAGGTGTGGTGGCACACGCCTGTAATCCCAGCCACTTGGGAGGCTGAGGCAGGAGAATCGCTTGAACCTGGGAGGAGGTTGCAATGAACTGAGATCACACCACTGCATTCCAGCTTGGGCGAAAGAGCAAGAGACTCTGTCTCAAAAAGAAAAAAAAAAATTATATATATATATATNTATATATATATATATGATGGGTAATTTTAATATATGTCCTAAAGAGTTGATTTATTAATAGTTACTGCCTAAAGTCCAATGTTATAAAATGTGGGTCATGTCTCATTCTCTTTCTACAGCTACTAAGATGAAATGGATAGCTCTTTGGTAAGCAAATAATAGAAAAGATTTATGGATGATTCCCAGATGTCTAGCTTGAGCAAAGGATGTTTACAGAAGGAAAATAATTATTTCTTTAACAACTAGGCAGTGTAGCAGGTGCTTGACATAAACTATCTCATTTTATTCTCCCAACTCCAGCAGGTATTATTGGTGACCCAAATTACAAACAAACAAAAGGATTCGGAAAGGTTAGGTAAACTTGTCCAAAGTGAAAAATAAATTACTGGATATCAGATCTTAACTGAAACCTCAGGTGCTAAGCCCTTTCCAAAACACCACAGTGCTGATATCTGTGATATTTGCTTCATAACTGAGCTGAAAAACTAAATTTTCCACCAGGGAATATATAAGGGACACTAAAACAATAAGCAGCTGCCAGGGTTTCATTGTGATTAAATGTAGCAAATCACATGGGAGCCTTTTGACATAACTGCCCCAACCAGCAATCTTTAAGAACGACACTGTATTTGTTTATGGTTTTTTTTTTCATTTTTGTAAAAAGATGTTGGATCCTTAATACATGTTAGAGCACATGTAATATCCCATCCCACATTTTTTACAATTTCAGTGCAGTGACAGCAGAAATCTTGTGGTTTGGTTCTTAACATATTCTGAGAGAAATTAAAATGAGGGTATTAAAGGCTCATGAAAAAATAAGGGATCACTAGGATACACCTCGGTGTAACTAATCAGAGACCAACAATTTCCATATATACATATATAAGAGAGAATGGTAACTCAACGTAGGGAAATAATGTACCCACTTTATTATGTGCTCATCATACCACATCAGTAATACTAGGTAACACAATAAGAACAACAGATCAACTACAGTAATATTCTTACCAAAGAGTAAGACTTATAATGCAGATTCCTGACCATTATTTAGAAAATTTCTGGCCAGGTGTGGTGGCTCACGCCTGTAGTATCATCACTTTGGGAGACTGAGGCGGGCAGATCACGAGGTCAGGAGTTCAAGATCAGCCTGGCCAACATGGTAAAACCACATCTCTAGTAAAAATACAAAAATTAGCCAGGCGTGGTGGTACGCACCTGTAATCCCAGCTACTCGAGAGGCTGAGGCAGGAGAATTGCTTGAACCCAGGAGGTGGAGGTTGCAATGAGCTGAGATCACGCCACTGCACTCCAGCCTGGGTGACAGAGCAAGACCCCATCTCAGAAAAAAAAGAAAGAAAGAAAGAAAGTCTCTGATCCATTGAGTCAAAAGGTGGGAATCTGCTTTTTAAAAAGTTTGTATTTTCACGTGTATCAAATAGTCATGTGTCACCTAACAATCAGGATACATTCTAAGAAATGTATAGTTAGGCAATTTCATCATTGTGCAAACATCACAGCATGCACTTACACAAACCTAGACGGTACAGCCTACAACACAGCTAAGCTGTATGGTATGGCCTACTGCTCCTAGGCTATAAACATGTACAGCATGTCACTGTACTGAATACTGTAGCCAATTATAATACAACAATAAGCATTTGTATATCTAAACACAGAAAAGGTGCAGTACAAATATAGTACTATCATCTTATGGGACCAGGGTCATATATGCAGTTCACTGTTGACTGAAATGTTACTAGTGGCACATGACTGCACATTTAAGAATATATAAAATATATATGTGAATATGAAGAGAAATACAATAAACTCCCAAGAGTCCACTATCCCTATTAAAACACAGATTTTTACCAAGACATTAAAGACACCCTGATCCCACTCCCTTCCCTCCACCAAGGTAGCTATTATCCTGTTTTTTTTTTTTTTTTTTTTTTTTTT